>NW_017680851.1:0-6269 GCF_001879085.1 Nicotiana attenuata
ACCCGCAACCCAAAACTCAAGGTCCTTTCCAAAATTCACACTCTTCACATATGATAGCAAGTAATGCCAACACTCTATTAGTTTCAGATATTGATTCAGGGGAAAACCGCAATGTACCACATGTTCTTTATGCCCATAGAAGACACCCAACTCAAGCCGCAGTCAAACCATCAAGAACCCTCCGAGATCCGCCCGCACGCAAATAAGTCGTTAGGACTGCACCTCCCCAACTCAACCGAGTCACCCAAACCGTCCAATCCAAGAGTGTTTCCACAAATGCCAGCAGAGAATTCCCATTCAAAAGGACCATTTACTTTCATTGCTATGCTGACCCAACACTACTGAACTAACTCATTTCTTGGGATAGTCGATATGCAACAATCCCAATCAAAGTCCCAAATACAGATAATCCCAACACGAACCACGTAGCCAGAAGCTTATAAACCACTGCATTTCCTCTGAAGCATCTCGTCCTGCCGCCACCACGGCACCTACGCTGAGTAGACCTTCTATGAATCTGAAGTTGTTCCTCTGACTCCCTTTGATGCTGAAATACAGACCCATTATTGACGTAGAAATATTGCAAGCCCCAATATCATCTCATGTAAATTATCGCTACTTGGTCAAATGCAAAACCCGAGAATCCGCCGATATTACATATATACATGCCTCCAGCCCAAACTGATGTAAGTCTGACTCTGCAATCTGAATACCGCTATTGGACTCCTCCACTTGCCGCAAAGCCATGGGAAACAACGTCTGATAATCCACAAAACTACTTTCACTGCTCGCACAACACAATCCACAAAGTACCCCAATACAACTAATTACTCCCAATCAACTCCCACCTCGTGACCTTGCCAAAAATTGCGACGACTAGTCAGTCAATTAAACCTTCCCAGCTCGCACTCATCAACCAGATCTCGGAAACCGCTGCGCTTCCATACGATCAACTGAATAGTCTCTCAATACCTCTGGGTCTTCAATCTGAACAACATGTTGAGACAATGCCTGAGCATCCCTGACTCCTTCGTAGCCTGTCTGTAGCATCACGAACCACTGGCGCATAGCGAACGCCGAGAGCGTAATATTATACACGAGTGGATGTAAAGGAACATAAGTTATGTACTTCGAGCTGAATCAATATCGCACGATAAGGAATGAAAGAAGGGGAATTTCCTAACAGTTCCGTAGCCTCTTGAAAATAAGTACAGACGTCTCTGTACCGATGCGCAAGACTGTACTAAACTCGCTTATGGCTTGTAGCACCTATGTACCTAGAGCTCTGATACAACCTTGTCACGACCCAATTTTCCCTCCGTTGGGTTTCGTGATGGCACCTAGTCTCTAAACTAGGTAAGCCCAACATAAACTGAAATAACATTGATGCTTTCTAACTTTAAATTAACCAACTCTGAATAATCCAAAATTTCCCCAAAACCGGTGGTGCAAGTCACAAGCCCATCTAAGAGTAATTACACAAAATAATACATCTCTGCCAGAGCAAATGGAAATAATTACAATTGAAGGTGACTCCGAGACCTGCAAACGCAGCAGCAGGTTACCTTGAGTCTCCACTGCGACGATCCGCACAGCTACTATCGATCAATACCAGGATCTGTACACAAAAAAATATACAGAAGTGTAGTATGAGCACACCACAGCGGTGCCCAGTAAGTATCAAGACTAACCTCGGTGGGGTAGTGACGAGAAACAGTCAGGACACCTACTGGTCAATTAAGACTAACAGGATATGATAATAAACATCAAGATAAAGATAACGAAGTAATACAAACTGCAGAGAGAAATCTAGGTACAAACAGTATAAACAATAAAGGGAGAACACGGATAGTAACGAACGGAGATCACGTAAATCAGATAAGCCAAACAATTCAACACTGATATAGAGGAGACAGGGACAAGTAAGAATGTATCAACCTAAAGAAACAATGTCTACTCAATCACTCCCATTAAGTTTAATACACCATCGACCATTTCAATCCTCGATTTCTCATATCATAACCTCAACTTTCGAACTTTCAGCACGTACGGCACCTTGTGCCCACATATTTTCCATCTCCCTCTTGACAAGAAAGTCCCCATGATATACAATACCAAATGTCCTTACAAATACACTTAAGATGTTCAAGAAGTCCCATTTGCATAATATAAATTAAATTTGAATTTCTAAATAAGTCTGGAAAAATCGGCGAGAAAAGATGAAGTTATTTTTAGAAAACATTCTCGTAAGAAAATACCTCTTTAAATTTAAAATACAACATCGGAAGAATTATTACCTTTCACAGGGGAGTTGAAAACTTAAAACTTAGTAGAAATTTCTTTTTGAGTAAAATACAACCTCAGACGGTTTAAGGAGATATAATTGAGAAACTAATTGAATTAAGGATGTAACAATTATTGAAGTTTGAAGTATTGGAACGTATAAATAAATATATATAAACACAGTGAGGTACTGAAAACATTGAGGGTTCCAACAAAAGGATCACAGCAATGAAAGAAACAAACAGTTTAAACATTTGAATTGACAACAACAACTAAACATAGCAAACCGAAGGTGCACGGCACCAAAAATCCAATCACTAACAAGGATAAGAGGACCAAACACAGAATTTCACTTTCGTCATATTTATCTCGTGGCAGGCGTGCCACCCGCTCCCATTTCACTTATCTTGTGGTAGGCGTACCACCCGCTCCCATTTCATCATATCTTGTGGTAGGCGTGCCACCCGCTCCCATTTCATCATATCTTGTGGTAGGCGTACCACCCGCTCCCATTTTATTATATCTTGTGGTAGGCGTACCACCCGCTCCCATTTCATCATATCTTGTGGTAGGCGTACCACCCGCTCCCATTTTATCATATCTTGTGGTAGGCGTACCACCCGCTCCCATTTCATTATATCTCATCATCAATTATAAAAGAATGTCGACCAGGAAATAATAAGGTAACAACAACGTCCCGGCAAGGGAATAATAAGGAAACAACAATATCCCGGCAAGGGAGTCAACAACAAGAATAGACACGTCACGGCAAGGGAACCAACAGTAAGAATCAAATATGTCCCGGCAAGGGCATCAGCTATAACCAAACTTGTATTAACAACTAACTTCACAATCAAACCCCAACCACACAACAAGACATAATAAACGAGTGAGAACTACACCGGCAACCACAACAGTTGGACAGGTAACCTATTTGCACGAAGTCATAGAGGAACTCACAATCAAGAAGTATCTAGACAACAAGAAGGACAATCACTTCAATTAAGGCAATTAAGGGTCAATGCAACACGTAGAAATTGAAGGAAAGCTAGCAATATCATTTGGAGAATATAGAGACAATTTAAGCAATTATCAAACTCAATCATAACGAAATACTCTCCACATTGAACATAAGGACCTACGAACCCTAGAGCATATTTTCCACAAATAAGTCCAAGCATATACTCGTCACCTCGCATGCGCGGACTACAATTAGCATAGAAGACTCAATTCCTAAGGGGGAAGTCCCCCACACAAGGTTAGGCAAGATACTTACCTCAATACGGCCAATTCAATACTTAATTTAGCTTTCCCTTTTTCCAGTTCATCAATGTTTGGCTCAATCTAGCCAAAAACGACTTGAATACATCTAACAATGCAAGAGAAAATAATTCCAATTAACAAAGCTATGATTCTTATACAATTTGCGAAAAGTCAACAAAAGTCAACTCCCCGGGCCAGCACCTCGGAACCCGACAAAATTTACAAAAACCGAATACCCATTCCGATACGAGTTCACCCATACAAAAATTATCCAATTCCGATACCATTTGGTCCTTCAAATCATCCTTTTACATTTTTGAAAGATTTCATAATTTTTCCCAAATTCCATCCCAAATCACGAATCAAATGATGAATTAAGTGATAGATTCATGTATTCTAGCCAAATCCGACTTAGAATCACTTACCCCGATGAATTTCTTGAAAAACCTTCGAAAAATCGCCAAAATCCGAGCTTTCTAGGCCAAAATATAAAATAAAACCCTAAACCTCGTATTTATAGTTCACTTCCCGGATTCCACCAATGCTGACCGCACAAAATCGAGTGCGGTCCGCACTGGAGTAGTGTTGTCCGCACAAAATCCATTGCCCCCGTGGTGGATTTTGACTGCAGTGACAGGCCTTGGTATTTTGGACATAACTTTTGCTACAGATGTCCAAATGCCTACTATTACTTTCGTTTTTGAATCATCCACAAATTCCTTGTAGATCAAAAGATATGAGCTTCCGAAGTTGGACCAACGACCTGCGGATTCTTCATGACCGCGGACCGCGGATCATTTTCCGCGGCCGCACTAAATCCACCGCGACCAGCGCTAAAACTTTTGCCCCCATCCATTTTCTAAGTTCCGGAATGTCCGGACTCGCTCAAAACTCACCCGAAACACACCCGAGGCTCCCGGAACCCCGTCTAATCACACAAACAATTCATATAACCTAACACGGACTCGCTCGAGGTTTCAAATCACATAAAACAATAACAAAACAACAAATCAAACCAAAAATCAAGCTTAGAAATTTCCAAATCTTCAAACATCAAACGTCATGCCGAAACCTATCAATTCAACTCGGAATAACGCCAACTTTTGCAGACAAATCCAAATTGACATAACGGAGCTGCTCCAACTCTCGGAATCGCATTCGGACCCCGATATCACAAAAGTCAACTATGGGTCAAAACTTCAACTTTTCCAACTTTCGCCGAAACACCTCAAATTACCCTACGGACCTCCAAATCCGAATCCGAACGCGCCCCTAAGTCCAAAATCACCATACGAAGCTGTTGGGATCACACACGACCCATTCTGGTACCGTTTACTCAAAAGTCCAATTTCGGTCAAATTTTCATTGTTTAAACTTCCATAACTAGGTTCCTTCCTCCAATTCAATTCTAATTTATCCGGAAACCGAATCCAACCATGCACACAAGTCGATATACATAATGTGAAGCTGCTCGAGACCTCAAACTACCGAAGCGGGCGCAATTGCTCAAAACGACCAGTCGGGTCGTTACATCCTCCTCTACTTAAACATACGTTCGTCCTCGAACGTGCCCGGAGTCGCTCCAAAGCCATCGAACCACTGCATGATCTCACCATACATACACCCGGGGTTGTTTCCCCATCACCCAACCTATGAAGAACTGACAATGTCACTTAACTGAAGATCTCATCTCCTCCTTAGTCCATAACCTTAGAAAAGAACCCAAACCTCAACATCTGAAATTCATCATGGGACCCGAATTCCACATCATCACTTTAAACACACCCAAACATGCTGAATCGAGCCAAAAAATTCCAATCCCGAATACAATCACATGCTGCTCCACACAACTCAATGCCCGAAGCAATAACCTCTGACCACCATAGCTGTTCAAATATACCCTGGGTGCCCGCAACACACCTCACATTGAACATAACCTTATTCCGGACCTCGACATCACTGTCCATGATAATGAAATGCGTGGGAATTCATATCCGCCTATGAAGTCAACAAGCCAAGAAACTCTCTCGCCCGCCAGGGCCATTATCCAAATCTTAGCAGAAATACCCACATACTTCCAAACACTCCTCACTCCCAATGCCGTAGTACCACTCTCAGGTCAAAGAACCACATCTCGACCAATACGCGTAGCCCAGCTGATGAATCATCATGGAAACACACAAATTCTCACACTACACAGCTCGTACACTGAACCAGCAATAACTCAATTATGTAACACAAGTAAGGAAAAGCAGAGTAGAAGAATTTTCTAACAAGTGTAACATGTGCAACAACGAAAATATAGTTTTCATCAAATTATTCCACAGAGGAAAAGCAGAACCCCAAATAAAAACAAGGAAAGGGTATCTTATATAACATCCGCTGCGGCTTGCAACCCGCTCCCAAATACTCATCAAGCCAGTATACCACATAACATCTGCTGCGGCGTGCAGCCCGCTCCCAAATACTCGTCGAGCCAAAATGCTCGGGCTCACTGATCACATGAATACTGAAATCAAGTACAACAGAGTGCACAAATAAAACTGTGGGAAAATAAATGAAAGTGCTAAAACATGAAAGAAGCAAGCACGACTAAGGTGCAATAAGCAAATCAACATCACGAGGGCTATCTTGCCCGCATCGACATAAGGCCTGAACAGAATCACTACCTGCGTGGGAAATAATCATACCACATCACTGCCTAACCCAGCATACAAGAGTAG
>NW_017680851.1:8979-12454 GCF_001879085.1 Nicotiana attenuata
ATTATATCTCATCATCAATTATAAAAGAATGTCGGCCAGGAAATAATAAGGAAACAACAACGTCCCGGCAAGGGAATAATAAGGAAACAACAATATCCCGGCAAGGGAGTCAACAACAAGAATAGACACGTCATGGCAAGGGAACCAACAGTAAGAATCAAATATGTCCCGGCAAGGGCATCAGCTATAACCAAACTTGTATCAACAATTAACTTCACAATCAAACCCCAACCACACAACAAGACATAATAAACCAGTGAGAACTACACCGGCAATCACAACAGTTGGACATGTAACCTATTTGCACGAAGTCATAGAGGAACTCACAATCAAGAAGTATCCAGACAACAAGAAGGACAATCACTTCAATTAAGGAAATTAAGGGTCAATGCAACACGTAGGAATTCAAGGAAAGCTAGCAATATCATTTGGAGCATATAGAGACAATTTAAGCAATTATCAAACTTAATCATAACGAAATACTCTCCACATTGAACATAAGGACCTACGAACCCTAGAGCATATTTTCCACAAATAAGTCTGAGCACACACTCGTCACCTCGCATGCACGGACTACAATTAGCATAGAAGACTCAATTCCTAAGGGGGAAGTTCCCCACACAAGGTTAGGCAAGATACTTACCTCAATCCGGCCAATTCAATACTCAATTTAGCTTTTCCTTTTTCCAGTTCATCAATGCTTGGCTCAATCTAGCCAAAAACGACTTGAATACATCTAACAATGCAAGAGAAAATAATTCCAATTAACAAAGCTATGAGTCTTATACATTTGCAAAAAGTCAACTAAAGTCAACTCCTCGGGCCCGCACCTCAGAACCCGACAAAATTTACAAAAACCGAATACCCATTCCGATACGAGTTCACCCATACAAAAATTATCAAATTCCGATACCATTTGGTCCTTCAAATCATCCTTTTACATTTTTGAAAGATTTCATAATTTTCCCCAAATTCCATCCCAAATCACGAATCAAATGATGAATTAAATGATAGATTCATGTATTCTAGCCAAATCCGAGTTAGAATCACTTACCTCGATGAATTTCTTAAAAAACCTTCGAAAAATCGCCAAAATCCGAGCTCTCTAGGCCAAAATATGAAATACAACCCTAAACCTCGTATTTATAGTTCACTTCCCAGATTCCACCAATGCTGACCGCACAAAATCGAGTGCGGTCCGCACTGGAGTAGTGTTGTCCGCACAAAATCCATTGCCCCCGCGGTGGATTTTGACTGCAGTGACAGGCCTTAGTTGTAAAATATGGCCCACGTGAGTATTTTGGTTTAATATAAATATATTTTGTTAAATTAATATTTGGATAAAATTAGGGAAAGTTAATTATGGTCATAACTCCCCACTAACCCACTTTGATGGAAAGTGGGGAAGTTAATTATGGTTATAACTCCCCACTAACCCACTTTGATGGAAAGTGGGAATTAACTAATGGTCCCCATCTCTCTGCCTATTTAAAGGAAGAATGGCGTACTCCATCTATTCTATTCTGAAAAGAACATAGAAAAGGAAAAGAGAGAGAAATACTGATTTTCTCAAGAACAGCAACTCTGAAGAAGACTTCCGCTCAATTTAATTAAGAAAACACATCATGGATTCAGGTAAGTTTTCTTAATTGAAGTTATTATATCTCTATTTTATGTGAAAATCATATAGTTCCACGGTTCTGAATAACTGAAAGGATTTATATAGATTGTTTATAAATCACAATCTAGAATTGAGAAAATCCTAACATGTGGTATCAGAGCACAGGTTTAGGAACTAATGATTTTCCGCTAAAATTAACGTTTCCTTAATTTTGTGAATCCTAATTGTGTATTGAAGGAACTTCAGAATTACTGTCAATAGTAATAGCGAAACAGATATAAATTAATTTTTATGTGTTGATGACCAATAGTATATTTGATTATCATTTGATTTCATGATCCTGTTCGCTTTGTGGATTCGACAAGTAAAAGATTTGCTTCAAATACTTGCCTTCATAATTAGTAAGTAAACGTGAAATTGTGAAAACAATATTCATCACGCTAGTTAGACACAGTAGAATACTTATGAATTTATTGGATTCGGCGATGTGGATTCAATGATAAAATCCAAACTTAAGAATTATATTTGAAAGAATACCGTTTCAAAATTTCATTGGAATTATAAACATGAGGTTCGTTAATCACCAAAGTGATCGAATCATTATGAATAATTAATTCCAAAATAATGATTTGTTATACCCAATTACCCATAAGTTTTGATGTTTATAAACGACATGATGGATATTTTTGTGGGTAAATTGAAGTTCTTGATTATAAGACATTTATGGATCGCCCAAAGGTTGATTGTTTGTTCTTATAATTACTGAACATTAAATCGATAATTTAAATGTATCGTTAGTTTTATTTATTTATCCAAAGATAGTAAATACTACTAACTTGTACGTTAAAATTATCGAATTATGTAAAATTTATTTTAAGCATCATTATGTTCAAAAAAATATATTTTGTGTTACGCCCAAAGGTGGACATCAATATACATTTAAGAGTAAAACATAAACCATTCTGAATTTAACGATATATTTAATTTTAACTCAAAGCATTAATGAATGGGCATATTTTATTTGCAGCACTTGCTCTTCATTCGCAATCCGCTTCTGTTACGACCTTTAACGGACTCAACTTCTCAGATTGGTGCGAACAGATAAAATTCCATCTTGGAGTTTTAGATCTTGATGTTGCACTTTATACTGAGAGGCCAACAGCTATTACTGAAACTAGTAGTACTGAAGAAAGGTCCTATTTTAAGCATTGGGACAGGTCTAACAGATTAAGCCTAATGTTTATACGAAGAATTCCACATCCAATCATCTTAACACATCAGAGTTGCCGATAGGACCCTGAACCGTTTCCAATAATCTAACAACAGTTGCAATATTTTTATTTATTGAACGTTGCCCTACATCTACAAACCGTTCCAAAACATCATTAAATATGAGTAGTTTACCGTTCAACATCTAACATCGTCACATTTCATTATACCTGTTAACGATTTTGATAGATATAGGTAGGTCCAACTTTAGCGTTGTAACGGTCAACGCACCGTTATAACCGTCAATGATAAGAATATTATCGTTCCACAAGAGAGAGGCACGAACGATAGACATATGTATAGCAACGGCTTACATATGGACGTTAAAAATCGTTTCGCATAAACTCTATAGCACGGATGCACGTGCACACGGCGTCACCGAACCGTAGCAGTAATCTATCACGGTTGGCTTTCATTGAACGGTTTGCGCTAGCCATAGTGTGAATTTTCCAGTAATTGTGCCATATGCCCAGCAAGAAGCAACTTATCAGCAGTTTGGAGAGCATTTCTTCCACAAGTTTTCAGAAGTTCTTTCGTGCTATCAGTTAATGAGAAGAGTAGTGCTTAATATTGCCGCAATATTCA
>NW_017680852.1:0-635 GCF_001879085.1 Nicotiana attenuata
CAAATTTTATGGTGGGTCATCGGTGGCGATGTTAGAAATTTCTTTAAGGGTGTTTAAATTTAAAAGAAGTGAAAAAAAAATTTACAACAAAGGGTGTTCAATATATGTTATATATCTCTAAAACGTAATATTTTACCTATGTACACAGTGCAATTTTTTGATGAAGGGTGGTCAGTTGACCACCCTTATCACCATGTGGCTTGGCCAGTGGCGGTCATTCATGTTTGTGTGACCACCCTTATCACCATGTGGCTTGGCCAGTGGCGGTCATTCATGTTTGT
Organism: Nicotiana attenuata; assembly: GCF_001879085.1. Classification (NCBI taxonomy): domain Eukaryota; kingdom Viridiplantae; phylum Streptophyta; class Magnoliopsida; order Solanales; family Solanaceae; genus Nicotiana; species Nicotiana attenuata. Next base: position 282 of record NW_017680852.1, read on the forward strand.
GCTTATTATCCAGAAGTCATTATTCTTTTTGTTGTTACGTAAAATAATCTATATTTGCTCCAATTATCATAAATAACTTTGACCGATTTTTGTAATTAAAAAACTACTTAAAATGCGAGAGAAAATGATAAAAATGACTATTTTGCTGGGTAGTATGTTCAAAATAAGTCCTTAAATATATTCCTTAGCTATTTTGATAGGTTGTGATCAAAAGTGATCGCTTTTGACTTTCGTCGAATATTTAACAAAACTCTGCTTATTAGATATAGTAGAAACTACAAAAAAATAAACTACGAGATACTAATATAGTCTCGCCAATCCAGTGGCGGGCCGTAAACCGTTTAAGTAATCATA
>NW_017680852.1:3478-12454 GCF_001879085.1 Nicotiana attenuata
CAAAAAGTCAAAAATCGACCCCGGCCACATACGGTCAAAACCCGAGTTCGAACCAAAACCCGACTACCCATTCACTTACAAACTCAAATATATAATTTGTTTTGAAATTGGACCTCAAATCGTGGTCTAAATCCCCAAAATTTAAAAAATCTAGGTTCTACCCAAAACTCCCAATTTCCCCCATGAAAGTCATTGATTTTGAGTTGAAATCATGTGAAAAGATGTTAAGGATTGAAGAAAACTGGTTAGAAACGACTTACAATCGATTTGGAGAAGAAGTTGCCTTTGAAAAATCGCCCTAGTGTGTTTATGTTTTGAGAAGATGTGAAAAATGGTTAAAAATTCGTCTAAGTATGGATTTTACAGGTCTCTGATGTCGCAATTGGGACCAGGCTATCATCTCATTAGCGAATAGAAATGTCGCATTTGCGACACCACAAATTTTCAGGTCTCCTTCGCATTTGCGATAGACCTCTCGCAAATGCGAAGTCGCATTTGCGATTAAACTGTCGCATTTGCGACGACTGGCTACAACTGGAGGATTGCATTTGCGATATATTCCTCGCATTTGCGAGGTAGGCTGGCCTGGGCTATTTCTGCACTTGAGACATAGCCTTCGCATTTGCGATGCGAAGCCTGCAGGCCTGCAATAGAACAGCTGAAACCTGCAATTTTCCCAAGTCCGATTCTATTCCGTGGCCTATCGAAAACTCACCCGATCCCTCGGGGCTCCAAACCAAATATGCACACTAACCTAAAATATCATACGGACTCGCTCGTGCATTCGAATCACTAAAATAACATCAACAACCATGAATTTAGCATCAAAATCATGAAATCACTCAAGAACATCAAATTTGCTAATTTTCTCAAATAAAGTCCGATTCACATCATTTCAAGTCCGTTTCTTACCAAATTTCACAGACTCAACTTAAATCACATATAAGTCCTGTACCGGGCTCCGAAATCAAGATACAGGCCCGATACCATCAACTTTAAAACACATATCATTTTCAAAAACTCATGTATTTTTCAGAAAATAATTTTCTTCAAAAATTCATTTCTCGGGCTAGGGACCTCGGAATTCGATTCCGGGCATACGCCCAAGTCCCATATTTTCTTATGGACCTCCCGGGATTGTCGAAACACGGATCCGGGTCCGTTTACTCAAAATGTTGACCGAAGTCAACTTAAATTTATTTTAAAGGTAAAATTTATTATTTTCACTAATTTTTCATATAATGGTTTTCTGGCTAAGCGCCCGAACTGCACACGCAAATCGAGGTGAGGTAAAAAGGAGGTTTTTAGGCCTCAGAACACTGAATTTGTTTCTAAAACAAGTGATGACTTTTTGGGTCATCACATCCTCCACCTCTAAAACAACCGTTCATCCTCGAACGGACATAAGATACCTGAGTCGGGGAAAGATGGGGATAACGGCTCCGCATATCGGAGTCGGACTCCCAATCGATGCCTCAGCAGGCTGACCTCTCCACTGAACACGAATAGAAGGAAAACTCTTTGATCTCAACAGACGAACCTACTGCTCTAGAATAGCTACCGGCTCCTCCTCATAGGACAAGTCCTTCTCCAACTGGACAGTGCTAAAGTCTAACACGTGGGATGGATCGCCGTGATACTTCCGAAGCATGGACACGTGAAATACTGGGTGCACGGCTGATAAGCTCGGCGGCAACGCAAGTCTGTAAGCCACCTCTCTCACTCGATCAAGAATCTCTAACGGGCCAATAAACCTAGGGCTAAGCTTGCCCTTCTTCCCAAATCTCATCACGCCCTTCATAGGCGACACTCTAAGCAATACCCGCTCACCGACCATGAATGCCAAATCTCGAACCTTACGGTCGGCATAGCTCTTTTACCTGGACTGAGCTGTACGAAGCCTATCCTGAATTATCCTGACCTTGTCCAAGGCATCCTGTACTAGATCCGTACCCAACAATCGAGCCTCTCCTGGATCAAACCATCCAACCGGCGACCGACACTGCCTACCGCATAAAGCCTCATAAGGAGCCATCTGGATACTCGACCGGTAGCTGTTGTTGTAGGCAAACTCTGCTAAAGGCAAAAACTGATCCCACGAGCCTCCAAAGTCAATGACACAAGCTCGAAGCATATCCTCCAAGATCTGAATGGTCCGCTCGGACCGCCCATCTATCTGAGGATGAAATGTTGTGCTCAACTCAACCCGTGTGCCCAACTCTCGCTAAACTGCTCTCCAGAAACGTGAGGTAAACTGCGTACCCCGGTCCGAGATGATAGACACTCGGACGATAGACACGGACACACCATGAAGACGGACAATCTCCCGGATATAGATCTCAACTAACTTCTCGGAAGAATAGGAGACTGCCACAGGAATGAAATGTGCTGACTTGGTCAGCCTATCAACAATAACCCACACTGCATCGAACTTCCTCTAAGTCCGTGGGAGTCCAACAACGAAATCCATAGTGATATGCTCCTACTTCCACTCAGGGATCTCAATCTTCTGGAACACACCGCTAGGCCTCTGATGCTCGTACTTAACCTGCTGACAATTCAAACACTGAGCCACATACGCAACAATGTCCCTCTTCATTCTCCTCACCAATAATGCTTCCGCAAATCCTGATACATCTTGGCGGCGCCCGGATGAATAGAGTACCGAGAACTATGGGCCTCCTCTAGAATCAACTCCCAAAGTCCATCCACATTAGGCACACAAATACGATCCTGCATTCTCAAAACTCCATCATCTCCTAGTGTGACCTGCTTGGCATCTCCGTGCTGCATTGTGTCTCTGAGGACACATAAATGAGGATCATCATACTACCGATCTTGGATATGCTCCAATAAAGAAGAGCGAGCAACTGTGCCAGCTAATATACGGCCGGGCTCAGAAACATCCAACCTCACGAACTGGTTGGCCAAAGCCCGGACATCCAAAGCAAGCAGTCTCTCACCGACCGGAATATACGCAAGACTGCCCATACTGGCTGACTTCCTACTCAAAGCATCGGCCACCACATTGGCCTTTCCCGGATGATATAAGATAGTGACATCATAGTCTTTTAACAGCTCCAACCACCTCCTCTGCCTCAAATTTAGATCCTTCTGCTTGAACAAGTATTGCAAACTCTTGTGGTTCGTGAACACCTCACATGCCATGCCATACAGATAATGCCTCTAAATCTTCAGCACATGAACAATGGCTGCTAACTACAAATCATGGACTGGATTGTTTTTTTCATGAATCTTCAACTGGCACGAAGCATAAGCAATGACCTTGCATTATGCATCAACACCGCACCAAGCCCAACACGAGATGCATCACAATAAACTGTATATGGGCCTAAACCTGTGGGTAAAGCCAACACGAGTGCCGTAGTCAAGGCTGTCTTGAGCTTCTGGAAGCTCGCCTCGCACTCATCCGACCATCTAAACTGGGCACCCTTTTGGGTCAACCTGGTCATCGGGGCTGCAGTAGATGAAAACCCCTCCACATTAGGCACACAAATACGACCCTGCATTCTCAAAACTCCATCATCTCCTAGTGTGACCTGCTTGGCATCTCCGTGCTGCATTGTGTCTCTGAGGACACATAAATGAGGATCATCATACTGCCGATCTCGTATACGCTCTAATAAAGAAGAGCGAGCAACTGTGCAAGATAATATACGGCTGGGCTCAGAAATATCCAACCTCACGAACTGATTGGCCAAAGCCTGGACATCCAAAACAAGCGGTCTCTCACCGATCGGAATATACGCAAGACTGCCAATACTGGCTGACTTCCTACTCAAAGCATCGGCCACCACATTGGGGGAAATTGGGAGTTTTGGGTAGAACCTAGGTTTTTCAAATTTTGGGGATTTGGACCTCGATTTGAGGTCCAATTTCAAAACAAATTATATATTTGAGTTCGTAAGTGAATGGGTAGTCGGGTTTTGGTTCGAACCTCGGGTTTTGACCATGTGGGGCCCGGGGTCGATTTTTGACTTTTTGGGAAAAACTTTAGAAAACCTATTTTCATGCATTAGATTTTGTTTTATTTAGCATTCATTGATGTAATTAAATAACTTGTGACTAGATACGAGCGAATTGGTGGTGAAATCAAGAGGTAAAGCTATAGTTGAGGCTTGAACTGTGTACGAGGCATCGAGGTAACTGTTTGGTATAACCTTAGCTTGAGGGTAGGAGTGTGGTCTTATATGTTATGTGTTATGTGTTGAGTACGACATATAGGCATGGTGACGAGTATCTGCACGTTGGTGTCAAGCATGCCCGTGAGTCCTATGTTATGATTATTGTGACTTCGTTTGTACGGTTCATGTTTAATGTGTTGATTGTTATCGTTGAGCAAGGTTGTGGAAAGAATATTGGTGTTTGTATATTGCAAAACGTTGGCTCAAGTTGTAAAATGAATTGTGGAAGTGTAATTGGTAATTGAAACTTGTAGAGCATTGGCTCAATTTGTGAACCAAGTTGTGAGGTAAATATGAAAATGAGAAGAGAATTGTGGTATTTATCCCTTGCTGGGATGTTGTGGTTTTGCTATTGTTCCCTTGCCGGGATTTTTATTATGATTCATTTATTCCTTGCCCTTATTGTTTGTGTTTGTTATTTGGGTGAGGAAGAGTGTAAAGCACGAAGGGTGATGCCGTGCATTGTTTGGTGAGGAAGAGTGAAAAGCACGAAGGGTGATGCCGTGCATTGTTTGGGAGAGAGAGAGTGTTAAAGCACGAAGGGTGATGCCGTGCCGCATGATGTACCATTCCGTGCCGACTATATTGATATTATGGTGAGGACGAGAGTAAAAGCACGAAGGGTGATGTCGTGCATTTTATATTGATTTTATGGTGAGGACGAGAGTAAAAGCATGAAGGGTGATGCCGTGCACTTTTTTGATCTCCGATTCCTGTTGATAATTGAATTGTGGTGTTCCATATATTTAACTGCTATTCTCCTTTTGCTATTTATGTTTCCTCGCAGCATGTTTCCCCCTCCCATCCTTGATTATATATGTTTCTGCTTTTATTTTTCCGCTGTACATTATTTATCTACACAAATTTATTTGGTAGTCTGGTCCTAGCCTCGTCACTACTTCGCCGAGGTTAGTGATCGCGGCCGTCTCAACACTACACAATGGTAGTAAGAGTGGGTAGCAATAACTAATACCTGAATAGTGGATCGGGGTCGAATTTCCATAGGGAGCTTGGAATGGAGTTGTATTGCCGGTTTAGCTTAGAATTGCGGTTGTACTTCTAATTGCACTCCTAACATTTTTGAGGGTTTTTATATTTAAAACTACTTTTGTAACCTAAGAATTAAAGCTAAATTATGCTAAGGGAATATTGCAAAGTTGTGCTTGATATAGGAAAAAGGCACTAGGGTTGTGACACTACCTAGGTGGTTAGCTAACGGGTAGAAGCCACTAAGGGGAGATTGATAAATCTGGGTTTAGTGCTATAGCCGTTGCACACTTGCACTCATTCTCACACCTCTCGGTAGAGAGAACGATTTTGCCCAATTGACTCTCTCGAGACCAATTAGGTAGGCCAATTAGACCGGGCAACTAGGGCTCAAGTGGGGTAATTACTCTTTCGAGGTTTAACCCGTTAATTGGGACTACCATTCTCATGGGTCCATCCCAATTCCTTGTTGGGTTAACTTTTAGGGTAATATGACTCTCTCTCTCAAGAAGAGTTAGACCCGCTAAGCTTGAATTCATGTTTGCAACCACAAATTCTAGATTGAAACACAAAATCAACCCAAATAATAAATAACCAGTCTCAATCTCACCCTAGAATGCAACACCCATTAACTACCCACACTAGGGTTGAGCCACAACCCTAGCTAATGGGTTTAGCTAGACATAATTAAAGAAGAAACAGTAGAAATAGATGATGAAATGAACATAATAATTGATTACTACTTAGAATCTATGATATTCAAGAGTAAAATTGCCAAATTAGGCCACAAAGTACTTCTCACGAGCGCAGCTCTCGTTTAGTAGTTAAAATCTGACCTAAAAATGTCAAAAAGATCTATTTGTACCGAGCTAGAAAATCTGGACAAAAATGCCCCTGCGGGGTAGGCGCGGACCGCGCAAAAAGGGAGCGCGACCGCGTTGGCTCTAGGACTCTTTGAACTCTGTTCTCTGAAGTTGGGACCGCGGACCGCGGACCGCGTAGAAATGGAGCGCGACCGTGTTTCAGGACGGGCGCAGACCGCGTAAAAAGGGCGCGCGGCCGCGTGGCAGTACTTTGGCAAAAACACCATCTCTCTGAATCTCATCTACGCGGACCGCGTAAAAAGGAGCGCGGACCGCGCAGATTGCCCTTTGAATGACCCAGTCTCTGAATCTCCTAGCGCGGCCGCGTGGCAAATCAGTGCGGTCCGCGCTAGGTCTTCTTGTTCCCCACTTCAATTGGTCTTTGACACTTGGCAGGTTTCACTCCGTTTTGAGCCGATCTTTGACATTTGTCATCTTGTCGCTCAAACCTGCAATCAAGCGCAACTTGTAAGGATTTTGGGGTTATTTTGTGGCAATTCATAACAAAAGCAATAGCAAGTAGGGGTATAATCATGCTACATTTCTGACTTATCAACTCCCCCAAACGTACACCTTTGCTTGTCCTCAAGCAAACAAAATAAGACCTACCCCAAAAGAGCAATCCAAGAATTTCCAACTATCCTAGAGTACCTCAACAAGCATCAATTGGGACTAACAATTGCCCTCAATATGAATGCATCATTAACACATTTTAGGCTTTTGAAAAATATGGATCAAGTGTGCCACAAGAGCATCAAGGGTTGACACATTTCATCAAAGAGCTTTTCTCAAATACCTTGGTCATTGTGGAACCCAAACTCAAACATCCTAAACTCTCCCTAAGTGGACCTCACCTTTTAGAGTAGTGACACACAAACCGAGGTTGATGGATTTTCACTCAATTCTCTCAAAAAGAAGATCACAAATCCGGCTCTAGGTACCATATGCTTGCCCCTTATGTAAGTATCCACTAATGTAGGTTTCGTTCAACTCAAGATCATATAGGGCTTTTGTGGAGTCATTGTAAAGGCTTTTGGGCAAGGATAGGACATGATTTTGTTCGAGCGGGTTCAATCTTCCTTTAAGCACTTCTTTTGATTCATTTTGGCACATATTTCTTGACTCATTTGAGTATTTACTTCTTTTCAAGGGGGTTAGAGAGACACTCTGTCACTCTTTCTTATGCAATTCAACACATTTCTCCTTTTTCTGCTTTTCACCTTTGTTTTCTTTGAATCCCCTTTTTGACCTTATTCATTTTGGTCTTTCTTTTTGTCTTGTCTTTTCTTTCTTTTTCATTGCCTTTCTTTTCTTTTGTTTTTGTACCTTTTACCACATTGTTTCCTTTCTTGCCTCTCCCCCCAAACTTAGACATTTGTCATTTACTCAAGGGAAGATGTGGGTGCCAAGAGAGGGTCTCATTAAAAACGGGTATAGGCTTGTAGTTTTGGTTCTTGAAAGAAGGAAGTTTAAGGCTCAAAAGGGTTAACTAGGGAATCATTTTATTGGTAGGCTATGGAGTTGTTCAACTTAGCATTTGGATCAAGGAGAGCCTATAATCACTTCTCAAGTCAAATTTCACCTAGGATTACGCCTCAACAAACATTCGGGGCAAGTTCTAGACCATCGGCTCGGGACTTGGACTCACAATTCTAATTCTCACCACACACCCTCAAGGATTGCTAAAGACATTGAGTTGAGGGCCCACAACGACCTTAGTTACGATTCAAGCGCACAATGGTTCAACAAGACCACATGATGATTGTTTGGTCAACACAAGAGTCTCAAGGCCACAACTTTCACCATCCTAAGCACAACATTATGTCTTTGACCATGGGATCAAAGGCAAATGTGTTAGGCCCAAGTGAAGCTTTGCTTGAGGTACCCTTAACTACGCAAAATCAAAAGAAAAAGAAATCAAAAACGGACTCAAACACTTAAGAAGGTTGTCACGCCATCCATCATTGGGAAGAGCCACCCGGTTCGCACAACACTTTACCCTTGGAAAGAACCGTGGCATTAAGAAAACCAAGGGCTTATTAACAACGCCAAAACCAAAACAAAAGGCTACAAGCCTAAATACCAAGCTAAAAACGAAATCTTTTAACGAAAATAGAAAAACCGAATGAATATGTACAATGGGGAGTAGAATATACAACGGGGGTGAATATATACATAAAGTAGAGAAGTAACCAAAATTAGCAGTTATATACAGGCCAACTATCAAATCTAAAACATAAACTAAAAGTCAAATATATACAATCATCCAAATGTATCAAAACAGTAGGGCGCACCCCCACGAATAAGAGCTGGCATTGTCCCCAATGCCAACTACCAAAATAAGCATAAAAACAGAGAAAGGATATAGAATGGCTCCTCAAGCCTGATCCGGCTGCATGGGCTGATCAGTGGTCCCCTGGTCCGTTGTACTGGCAGGAACCTTAGACTGGTTCCCGGCCTGCTGCTGCTCTGCTGCTGGGACAGGGGCCGGGTCATGGACTGGCTGAACATCTGGAGGAGCAGTGGAAGTACCCTCTTGAACCTGTGCCACCTCTATCACAACACCCTCAGTGCTAGGAAGCTTCCTCTTCTTCCTTGGGTGCCTAGGCTCCTCCTCCTGCTGTGGCTGTGCTGCTGTTGGATCTAGAGATGGATCTCCCAATAGCAAGTCTAATGGCATCTGATCTGCCAAAAGCTTGTCCACATCTGCTCGCAGCTTCTTTACCGACTCCCGAGACACCCTCGACTTTCTCATTTTCTTATGTTCCTTTGCAAGCTCCTTCAAAGCCTTGCCATGTGAGGCTACTGCCGTAGTCAAGGTGGCCTGGGTCTCCAAAATCTTCTCCTGGTTGACCAGGAGCTTCTTTAATGTCTCCTCAATGGAAGGAGGAATCTGAGCAATGGCTGGTGCTGAATGTGCC
>NW_017680853.1:0-12453 GCF_001879085.1 Nicotiana attenuata
GCGTATGTTGTGTTATCGGACCTATGCGAGATAGGGTGACGTGGGATCACCCCCGGGTATATGCTTGGTAAGGTCATTCAGCTATTGGTTGGCTTCTAGGACAACTCTGGGTACGCTCGAGGACGAGCGTTTATTTAAGTTGGGGAGGATGTGACGACCCGACCCGTCGTCTCAGGAGTTACCGTCCCGTTTTCCCCATTTTATACTTCTTCATGTTTCATTATTGGTATTTGGTGTGTTAGAGTTGATTTGGATTGGTTTTGGTAGGAAATGAGATACTTAGTCTCTTTAAGGAAGGTTTGGTTTGGAAAAGTCAACTGGAGGTTGACTTATGAGTTATAAGGCTCGGATGCGATTTTCGGTGATTCGGTTAGCTTCAGGGGTTGGTTTTGACTTAGGAGTGTGATCGGAATTGATTTTTGGAGGTCCGGTGTAGAATTAGGCTTGAATTGGCGAAGTTAGTATTTTGGCGAATTCCGGTTGATAGGTGAGATTTTGATCCGAGGGTCGAAATGGGATTCCGAGAGTTGCTGTAGCTTCGTTAGGTGATTTTGGATATGTGTGCAAAATTTTAGGTCATTCGGATGTGTTTTGGTCGGGTTTTTGATCGAATGCGTATTTCGAAAGTTTTGGAAGAACTTAGGCTTGAATTCGATGAGAATTGATGATTTTAGTGTTATTGGATGTGTTTTTATGATTGGAACAAGTTTGAATAACGTTGTAGGATGCATTGGTATTTTTGGTTGAGGTCCCGGGGGCCCCGGGGTGAGTTCGGATGGTTAAACGGAGAGTTTTGGAATTTTTCATGTTGCTAAGTCTGGTGGTATCTGGTATTTTTGCACCTGCGATAATGGGACCGCAGGTGCGGTCACGCAGAAGCGGAGGAGGTAGTCGCAGAAGCGAGTCTTGGACTCAGGGCAAGTTTCACATAAGCGGAAGTGTGGACCGCAGGAGCGGTCCCGCTGGTGCGATTTCTGGGCCTTAGAAGCGGTCGAGGCCTTTAAGTGAAACACCGCAGAAGCGGTATAATGGCCGCAGAAGCGGTCCCGCATAAGCGGAAACGGGACCGCAGAAGCGAGAAGCCTGGGCAGAATATTAAATTAGTCTTCTTCGCGAATTTTTGAAAGAGTAACATATTTCACTTCGGACTTGGAGAGTTTTTGGGCGATTTTGAAGAGGGTTTCAAGGGCTTTGATCAGGTATGAACTCTTGGACTTAAAACATGATTTTATGGTGTAAACACATGGATTAGAGCTGAAAACTTAAGAAATTAAAAGTCAAAAATGGTGGTTTAGGGCTTGAACCTAAGAGAGCTTAAACTAGGGATTTGAGGGGTCAGTTGGACTCCGATTCTGGTAGTTTTGATATGTATAGACTCGTGGCGAGATAAGGAATCCAGTGATGTTAATTTTCTAATTTTTCGGGAAGTGGGTCCGAGGCCCGAGTTTTTTTTTGCAAATTTCGAGATTTTTGCTATTTCTCGATTGTTTTCGATTGGGTGTTGTCCCATTGGCATATTGTGATGTATTCGCTCTGATACCAACTTGTCACGACCCAAACCCCGCACTGGTCGTGATGGCGCTCCTCGTGAAGACAAGGCCAGCCAACTAACCCAACTAGTCTCTTTCAAAATAGTTAAGCATAAATGAGCTCGAGTTATGGGCGCGTGAAGTATCGTTTCATGTCTCCTAGTTAGGGAGTGAAGTGCATTTCATGTGGCGGTATGAGTCCAGACTCAGGAACACTAAGTGGCAGTGTAATGTGTATGACGATGGAAGGTATTACGGAATTGAGAGAGTTCTTGTTGATTTCTACCGTGGTTGAAGAGGTGCATTTTCTACGAATATGAGAGGCATGGGATGTGTAATGATTTTCTTCTAGATGGGATCGATGGAAGTTCTTGACTAGTCGAGTGCGTAGATGTTTGTGGCTCGGAAGGGAGATGAAAGTTTTCATGTTATCCTTGGATGGTATGGTATATGCAAGTTATAGCTTAGGCCTGTATTGAGGTGTCATATCACCAGATGGTGTGTTGGATTCGAGGTGATCGTTGGGGTCACTAATGAATACGAACGGATTTGATTTCAGCTTGTTGGAGGGATAATATCGAGGTTCGGCCCGGAATCTGCTGTGGTACTAGTCAAAAGGGAAGTGGCTTCATGAATGGTTGATCTGAGTAATGGTTACGATTTATTGCGTGTTTCATTCATCGTGGGCAGTGTATGAAAGTGTTGGAATAAGACCTTAGTTGATAAGAGGTTTTCTACCGGTATTCGGGTGTTGTGGACAACTGCTGTGGATAGAAGTTATCGTTTCGAGTGTTTGGGTTACGTAGAATATCATATGATTGCACCTGAGGTTGCAGGTATGGGTTATTACATCTATGTTCGGGCTTATTCTGAGTATTGATGTGAGGTTCTGATCTTGTGTGTGATTTCGAAAAGTACAATGTGGTTCTATGGCTTATAGACTAGATGGATTGTGAAATTTCAGCTATATTGTGTTATCGGACCTATGCGAGATAGGGTGACGTGGGATCACCCCCGGGTATATGCTTGGTAAGGTCATTCAGCTATTGGTTGGCTTCTAGGACAACTCTGGGTACGCTCGAGGACGAGCGTTTATTTAAGTTGGGGAGGATGTGACGACCCGACCCGTCGTCTCAGGAGTTACCGTCCCGTTTTCCCCATTTTATGCTTCTTCATGTTTCATTATCGATATTTGGTGTGTTAGAGTTGATTTGGATTGGTTTTGGTAGGAAATGAGACACTTAGTCTCTTTAAGGAAGGTTTGGTTTGGATAAGTCAACCGGAGGTTGACTTATGAGTTATAAGGCTCGGATGCGATTTTCGGTGATTCGGTTAGCTTCAGGGGTTGGTTTTGACTTAGGAGTGTGATCGGAATTGATTTTTGGAGGTCCGGTGTAGAATTAGGCTTGAATTGGCGAAGTTAGTATTTTGGCGAATTCCGGTTGATAGGTTAGATTTTGATCCGAGGGTCGAAATGGGATTCCGAGAGTTGCTGTAGCTTCGTTAGGTGATTTTGGATATGTGTGAAAAATTTCAGGTCATTCGGAGGTGTTTTGGTCGGGTTTTTGATCGAATGCGTATTTCGGAAGTTTTGGAAGAACTTAGGCTTGAATTCGATGAGAATTGATGATTTTAGTGTTGTTGGATGTTTTTTTATGATTGGAACAAGTTTGAATAACGTTGTAGGATGCATTGGTATTTTTGGTTGAGGTCCCGGGGGCCTCGGGGTGAGTTCGGATGGTTAAACGGAGAGTTTTTGAATTTTTCATGTTGCTAAGTCTTCTGGTATCTGGTATTTTAGCACCTGCGGTTATGGGACCGCAGGTGCGGTCACGCAGAAGCGGAGGAAGTAGTCGCAGAAGCGAGTCTTGGACTCAGGGCAAGTTCCGCAGAAGCGGAAGTGTGGACCGCAGGAGCGGTCCCGCTGGTGCGATTTTTGGGCCGCAGAATCGGTCGAGGCCTTTAAGTGGAAAACCGCAGAAGCGGTATAATGGCCGCAGAAGCGGTCCCGCATAAGCGGAAACGGGACCGCATAAGCGAGAAGCCTGGGCAGAATATTAAATTAGTCTTCTTCGCGAATTTTTGAAAGAGTAACATAATTCACTTCGGACTTGGAGAGTTTTTGGGTGATTTTGAAGAGGGTTTCAAGGGCTTTGATCAGGTATGAACTCTTGGACTTAAAACATGATTTTATGGTGTAAACACATGGATTAGAGCTGAAAACTTAAGAAATTAAAAGTCAAAAATGGTGGTTTAGGGCTTGAACCTTAGAGAGCTTAAACTAGGGATTTGAGGGGTCAATTGGACTCCGATTCTGGTAATTATGATATGTATAGACTCGTGGCAAGATAAGGAATCCATTGATGTTAAATTTTATAATTTTTTTCGGGAAGTGGGCCCGGGGCCCGGGTTTTTGCAGATTTCGAGATTTTTGCTATTTTTCGATTGTTTTCGATTGGGTGTTGTCCCATTGGAATATTGTGATGTATTCGCTCTGATTTTGGATATATTTGACGCGCGTGGAGGCCGAATTGAGGGGCAAAGGCGTCGCGAGCTAGGGATTTCGCCGGTTCGCGGTGAGTAATGATTGTAAATGATATCCTGAGGGTTTGAAACCCCGGATTGCACATCGTAGTGCTATATTGAGGTGACTTGCACGCTAGATAGTGGGCGTGGGGTAGAGCACCGTTGGGGATTGTGACTTGGTCCGTCCCGATTGATGAATTTACTGTGTATTTGACTGAAATTTACTTGTTATCATCATGATTTGGGCCGATGGCCATATTTGGGCTTCGTGCCAACTATTTGAATCCTTCGGGGATTATTATCACTGTTTCCTCACTGTTTTGACTTATTACTTGAACTCAGTCATACTGTTTCTCCACTACTTTACAACTCAGCCACTTTTACTCATATTTGAGTCTTAAATGATAATTTGGGCTGAGAACTACCGTTTTTACTAAAGCCCGAGGGGCTTGTGATGATATTCTGACTGAGTGTGGCCGAGGGCCAGAAGTGAGGATACACTGAGTGATATGAGGCCGAGGGCCTGGATGTGAAGGTTTATATTATGGATCGGGCTGCACGCTGCAGCGATACTTATATGGATCGGGCTGCACGCCGCAGCGGTATATACATATTGGATCGGACTGCATGCCGCAGTGATATAGCGCTTGGGTTGTAGGAGCCCCTCCGGAGTCTGCACCCCCACAGTGAGCGCGGGCACCCATATGGATCGGGTTGCACGTCGCAGCGAGATATGGATCGGCCTGCACGCCGCAGCGATATGTGGATCGGGCTGCACGCCGCAGCAGTTACTATATGATATTGTTTTGAGAGTGATCTGAGAGAGAGAGAGAGAGAGAGAGAGCCCGAGGGGCTGAGGGTGTTTCTAAGAGTGAGCCCGAGAGGCTGGTACTGTTTTTTTTTAGACATTGCCCGAGGGGCGGACTCTTATGTGCTCATCTTGCATATTTATCTTCCTTTTTACCTGTTAAACCGTGGTATTTGTGCCCGAGGGGCGGATTTTCTGTGCTTATCAGCACTAACTGTTTTGAAACCGTTTTCGTAACTGTTGAAAGGATCATTTTCAAAAGAGATTTAAACTGAACCAAGATATTTTCTAAAGATTTCACAGTTTTCACTGTTTTCTCAGAGAATTGTACCCGGCTTATATACGGCATGTTGGTTGCTTTACGTGATTTCTTACTGCTCGGCTGTTATTTACTTTTATTACTCACTGAGTTGGAGTACTCACTTTACTCCCTGCACCTCGTGTGCGGATGCAGGTATTTGTTCACCCGGTAGCGGGTTTTGAGCTGATCAGAGGTTAATTTATTGGAGATTAGCGAGGTGACTGCCAGCATTCGCAACACCGCATGTTCTTCCCTTGTTTTACCAGTCCTATTTGTATATTTCAGACTTGTAGTGGCAGTTATATTCTGAAGGATGCTCGTGACTTGTGACACCCCGATTAGGGCTGTAGTGGGCTGTAATTTCGTTAATTAATATCATTAAGTCACATTTTTGCTGTTCATTTATGCTTAACTATTTTGAAAGAGACTAGTTGGGTTAGTTGGCTGGCCTTGTCTTCACGAGAGGCCCCATCACGACCAATGTGGGGTTTGGGTCGTGACACATAGAAACCATTTCTCTTTGAAACTGTGCATGCATCACTGTCAAACCTAGTCGAGTCGGTTATGCTGTCCACATAATGACTCTTTAAGATAGCCTTGTCCAAAGTCCACTGGGTTTCCTTGAAACCCAAACGGACGCCACCATATTCTGTGCATTTATTTGGAGAACTAAATGCTTTTATGCTAATTATTGGTTTAAATAGTCGAGTCCGGTGGAGGCTATGGTCTTAACCCTTTTGTTTTGCAGAAAATGGAGAACAAGGTCCCCGACTTCGGTATGGTCAGTATACCCTCACTCTTGCTGACCTGGTGGAGGAATCTCCTATCAAGTGACCAAATCAATGAATGGAAAGAGAGGGTCACCAAGGCTAGCGAAAAGCTGGAATATCTGGAATACAGTCTGCTGGAATTGGAAGGAAAAGTAAGAAAAAGAGTCACCGACTGCCAGAACGCTGAGGGAAAAGAAGGAGAACGCCTGGCAAAGGCATTTTTACTGGTGAACCTACGCGAGCTGGAGGATTTGATCAACGAGAGCATTCAACCTGGGGAAGGTCCTTCTAGGACCAAGTAGTTAGGAGCCTTTTCTTTTGCTTTAAAATGTAATAAGCCCAATGGCCAATAGTGACATTTTACTTTATGCAATTTTAGCGTCGTTTTGGGATTCGTCTTATTTTTATCAATAAAATGAGGCATTTAGCATTATAAGTTCTCCAAATCAACTTGTCGCTAGGCCTACCTCAGGCAGAACGAGCCACCCAACTTAGTGTCACACCTTCTTTTTCTACTACACCCCCGGAAGAGGGTATAATAAAGGAGTTTTTCCAATTAAAGGACAATAGAAATGGGATTCATTTATTTAAAGATTCAGAGTCGCCACGTGGGAGATTTATGGTGTCCCAAGTCACCGGTTCAAATCCCGAATCGAGGAAAAGGTTGACTCTGTATTACAGTCCGCGAACCAGAAATCCGGGTAAGGAATTCTATTAACCCGAGAGAAGGTGTTAGGCATTCCCGAGTTTCGTGGTTCTAGCACGGTCGCTTAACTGTTATATTCGGCTTAATGATCTGATATTAAATCATTTTTGAATATATGTGCAAATTTTAACTTATAACTGCTTTTATTCATTTTTAAAGAAGATTGAACGTCGTCTAAAACATGTCTTTAGATCGCGTCACATGAAATGCACCCGCAATCCGAAACAAATTTTATTCAACATTTTAGGATTTGGATTTGGGTCACATAAAATTCACACCCGAGTTTAGGAAGGTAGTATTATTAAATATACACGCCTAAAGCAAACTACGCGTTTTTTTAACTTTACGAGGGCCATGGAAATTTGCTAAATGGCACGCCTCGAATTCTAAGGATAAAACAAGACTAATTAAATGAGGGCCATGCAATTGTCATTTTTGCTTGGCATGGCACACCTCAACCCAACAATCATTCAAAATAATTCGAGTTCAACAAAATTAATCATCAGCTAAAGTATCCAAAACAAGCATCCAAAAACAAAGAGGAACATTGGAGAAAGAGACTAAGAGGCTAAATAAAAGTAAAGGTGAATTTAAGCCATGAGAAGAACTACTGAAAGATTTCCTAATCTAAGCGAGCTTAACTATTCAAACACTTTGTTTTGTAACTCATTTCGGCAACTAATAAGAATGACGAAAAGAAAACAGGAGAGGAAAGTGCAGAAGGATGAAGCACAAGCCATAGAGTTGGATCCTTATTAGGCTTACGGAACTTTCCTTCAATTAGGAGAATTTCTTACTGTTAAAACAACTATAAATGCAATTAGGACAAAAGGGCAATCTAATGATCACGAGATCTACCAAAACACTTGCACGAAAATCATGTAGTTATAGCTTCATTTTAAGGACCTGTGAACCACCTACTGCCCTGTACCAGCTGAAGCTAGCATCAATCAACAACCCATTTCTCTGTTAACTCTTCTCTTAAATCAATTGCACCACCCAATACAATACTACTTTTATATGCACCAAATAAGTCTAATAAGCAGTAGCATAACATGAATAATTAAACTTAGCATGAGAAGACAGAATATTCACAGGATTAGAGATCTACGCACCTCAAGCTTATTCAAACAGAAATCTAATAGGAAATAAGGCTTAAAGGAAACATAAACAACATAACAGAAAACTAAGTTAAGAAGAAATTAAACAAACTCAGAGATCATTAATGGCGCAATATAAACAACAATCGACTTATTCCGAGTGTAATCAAATAAAGAGGAGAAAAGTGGAAAGGGAACCTGTTCGGCCAGAACTTTTCTTAACAACTGAATATAGAAAGCTCGGCTACAACGTTTAACTCCGGAATCCAACCAAAATCAGCAACAAGAGTCAAACCAGACTGCGTATTGCAGCGGACTCGAACAAACACTACCCGGATCTCAAGCCCCCCATCACATTTAACGAATCCCTTTGAAAGAGCATCGACTGACAGTGTTTTCGTCTCAACGAGCCAACTTATGTTGAGTCCGAAAACAATTTTAAACAGATTGCAACAAAATTCTAAAGTAAAAATAGCTACAGCGCAGCAGCAGGAATCATTAGCACGAATCAGAACTATGAACTGGCAAAAATATTCAATCGGACCAGACGATTTTTATCCCCAAATCTCGAAATATAAAACTTAGTTACAACCAAAACTCGAAATACAAACCAACAGAACTATGAACCGGCCAACAGAACACTTTGTATCTACCTTTCTGAAATGCAAACCAAACTTCCAAACTATAAGAAAAGTCCAAAAATGAAGAGAAGAACACAGAACACTTTCACTATTTTTATTTTCTGGAAATTGATTAGAACTGAAATTGCTTTCTAATTACTAGAACTTCAGCAACTATGGAAATGAAAATCAAACTTTCAATTGATGAAGTATTCAGTAGTACACGGACAGAAATCGAGCAAATGTTACAATCAAAACTCGACACAGCAATCAGACTCAAACGGGAACAAGAAACGCATTGTGAACGGCACCTCAACCTCGATCGAACTCCATGTTTTGAATCAAAATTTCTTGCTCTCTCATCGTTGCTCTCTGTTCGTCTGGTTGTGCGTGTGTGCTCTATGACGGAAACAAGGGAAGGAGTTAAAAAAATGTGAAGGGAGGCGGGGCGGGTGGTTTCGATTAGGAAGCAGCCATGAATTTTGGCTTTCTTCTATAAAGAAGAAGCAGATCCCATCGATGGGAGAGGGGGTCCGTTTGTTTTTTCTGTTGCGGCTCTGCTCTTTTTCAGAGTCTATCCCTTTTGCTAATTTTCAGCATTACTTTATAGGTAGAGTCTAGGTTTAGGTGTATTTTTGTGTATTTTGCCAATTAGTCCCTAGGTCTTTTTGTGTTAAGTCCTTAGGGTCTTTTTTATTTGTTTTTGTTCCAAAGAAGAGTCTAGAAGGGTCCCTAGGCTTAATGGACTAATCCGAATTGGGCCAAGAACTGGGCTCTAAAACTCTTAAAATTGTGATCCAACACCTTAATTGACTCCTTTTAAAATAAGATAAAAATACTACACAATGCAAAAGCTAACATGAAACTATTATATAATTTTTGGTATTTTCAAGATTATGTAAAGATAAAAATAAGTACTATTTTGTATATTTTTTATATAAATTTACGAAAGATACGTAAGCTAAAATATTTTTTGTAATTTTTCATTTTTATGACGAAAATAAAGTCAAGAAGTCAAAAATAGTTGAAATAGCTATATTAGGCCTAAATTAAATATTTACATGCTAAAATATAAAAAATCTTGGGGAGGGTCAAAAATCACATGTCTACAGCTGCCCCTCTTTGATTGGAAATACGAAGTATTTTCAAACAAAGAACGACTAGACAGGTTTTTTGACCCGACCCTTATTTGGAGAGACTAAAACTAAGAGAAAAGGGGAATGTGACCGAGCCCTGGTATCTGAGCTGCCTACATATCCTTGGCTATAAAGGAATCAGGCCACGTGTAGTTCAGAAGTGAGTGAGATGATGGAGTATGCCGAGATGGAGAGCTAATCGAGGTGTTGTTCCGCCGTGGTTCCGGTCTGCGGTCCTGTTATTACATCCAAATCAAAAGACTAACTAAGCCTGTCAACTATGAGTTACAAGATTCCTATCTATATGTCTTCTGAAGCTTGATCTCGAGTCTTGAATGGTTCTTCATGCAGACTTTGGATTTGAACCTTGACGCTTGCTAGTTGCAGGTGCTAGTTCATTCTTCCTCAGCTTTTCGGACCAAACCCGGACACCACACCATGCTTGTGACTCCAGTCATGTCTTAAGCAGCTCACATCTTTCGTCAACTTCTGCATTTGGATCAACTTCTTGCCTTTCTCTTTTTTTCCTTTTATTGTGACTAACTTCTGTTGATCACCTCGGACTGTTGACTCGCATTCTTGCCCGAGCTTCTTTTGTTGCTGACTTGCATTGCATTCTGAAGTGAATTCCTTTATCTCCAGGTAGGCACCTGATTGCCAATATTCGAGTTGCCTTCCTTTGAACCTTGCTGCTTTCCCTTGAAATCCGTGCTATCTTCCTTTGAAACTTGAACTGTCTTCCCTTGAAACTTGAACTGTCTTCCCTTGTTCTCCAGGTGGGCGCCTGATTGCTAAACTTGCACTGTTTTCCATCCCTCTGAAACTTGAATTGTTTTCCCTTTGTTTTCCAAATTGGTTCTTGATTGCTGAACCTGAACCGTCTTCCTTTGAACATTGCTTTCCCTTGAAACTTGAACTGTCTTCCCTTGTTCTCCAGGTGGGCGCCTGATTGCCGAAACTTTCTGTGTTCCCTTGTTTTCCATGTGGGTTCATGCAATCAAAACAAACAAAACATACGAAATTTTCTGCCCCAGTTTGCACTTGGAAGATTTGTGAGTTGTTAGCAAAATTGTAAACCACTTATACTACTGATGCAATGATGAGAGTAGGAAGTGCGTCTCCTAGGGGTGAAACTTCAATGATTCAAACTAGGAAGTGCGTCTCCTATGAATGAACTCTTAATTCCTGAAAGACCCAGACTAGGAAGTGCGTCTCCTAGGGGTAAACTCTTAATTTAGGAAGTGCGTATCCTAAACAGTATAACCTGAAAAACCTAGACTAGGAAGTGCGTCTCGTAGAGGTGAAACTTCAATGACTCAAACTAGGAAGTGCATCTCCTAGGAATGAACTCTCAATTTAGGAAGTGTGTCTCCTAAAGGTAAAACTTCAATGAACCAGACTAGGAAGTGCGTCTCCTATGAATGAATTCTAAATTTAGGAAGTGCGTCTCCTACATGTAAAACTTCAATGAACCAGACTAGGAAGTGCGTCTCCTATGAATGAATTCTAAATTTAGGAAGTGTGTCTCCTATGGGTGAAACTTCAATGATTCAAACTAGGAAGTGTGTCTCCTATGGATGAACTCTCAATTTAGGAAGTGCGTCTCCTATGGGTAAAACTTCAATGAAACAAACTAGGAAGTGCGTCTCCTATGAATGAACTCTCAATTTAGGAAGTGCGTCTCCTATGAATGAACTTAAATGAACCAGACTAGGAAGTGTGTCTCCTAGGGGAAAATCTCAATTTAGGAAGTGCATCTCCTAAGCAAAATATAATTTGGAAGACTTAGACTAGGAAGTGCGTCTCCTAGAGGTAAAACTATCAGTGACTCAAACTCATATGATCCAAACTAGGAAGTGTGTCTCCTAAGGGTAAAATCTCAATTTAGGAAGTGCGTCTCCTACAACAAAATATAACTTGAAAACCCCGACTAGGAAGTGTTTCTCCTAGGGGTGATGTGTGATCTTCTCAATAGCCTTTGCGTAATCGGAATTGGGGCATTACACCTGAAAATTTCAAGCTTCCCAGCTTTGGTATGAACATAGCTTCTGTCCCTGTTTCAGACAACGAAAACTTGTGAGTTTAAACATGGTGGTTGGTTTGTGGCCTTGACTTTGCGGCGATTGCTCCTTCACTTGCCATGATAACTTTGATTTCACCTTGAAAGACGTTGCTTGCTTATTGACTAACCAATTTCTTTGCCACCCTTATCACAGAAAATACCTCTTCTCCGTTCAGACTCAATACCCTCTATCTGTTGCATTGCTCATGAACTGACATTTACCAACCCTTTGTATTTCACATGAATCCCAAAGCACGTCAGTTGCCACCCACTCAGTGCGTATACTGTTCTTTCTCGACTTAAACCACTGGCCTTGGCCTTGAGGTCTATTGTTCCTTCACTTGCCATGATAACTTTGATTTTCGCTTGGAAGACCTTGCTTTTCATTGGTTAACCACTTTCTCTGTCAACCTCATCACAGATAATAGCTTTGATCCGTTCACCCAACATCATCTATCTGTTGCATTGTTCATGAATTGATATATACCAAACCTTTGTATTTCGCATGAATCCCCAAGGCATGTTGATTGTTACCAACTCAGTGCCCCGGTATTCTTTCCTGACTTATGCCACTTTGATGTGCTAGCCAGATCCCGTTTTGTGCAATTGGAAAGCTGGTGGCCAATTTTGAAGTCATTTCTCACTTGTTCTGACCAAACAGACTCAGGAAGAGGAAGTAAACAAGACAAAAGGAACAGAGTAAAGGACAATGGAAAGAGATGATTCCTAACAAGAAAACTACAAAGTACAAGCCTATCCGATATGGATACCAATTCTAATGACCATGACATGCACCTGTGGCCTATTCCGTCAAGCAAGCCTGATGTTCAACTCTTGTTATACCCCCCAAACCATAAAACTGGGCTTCAATGCTCCGATCATCTAATCTGATTCG
>NW_017680854.1:0-614 GCF_001879085.1 Nicotiana attenuata
TACGTGTTGGTTTTTGCCATTTAGCTTTCAAATTTATATACCGTATATTGTGATGCTTTACATATGTTTTGTGGCAATATTTTTGGGTTGGTGACCTACATGGCCGGGTCAAGGCAGAGGAATTCCATTTTGATAACTTGGGTATGTGTGAGCATAATTGAGAGTTTTCTTGATAGTTGTTACCATAGTTCGAACGGATATCTTCTACCGGTGTGAGGAACATATTGTATATTGTGAACTCCTTCTAGATGGGAGCAAATAGAAGATTTCTAACTGCACGGAATGAAATTTTCCTATAGCCCAGAAATTCTAATGAGATTTTGTGTTTGCAATAAGATGGCATGATAGACGTGGTGTATGGTACATGCTTAATATTTTCATGTGCAAGGTGGCAGTTCATTCTTAAAGGGAAGGTCACGAGTTCTGGATGGAATAGTCAGTTTCAGGTATTTAGATGAATGTTATAACTGCTCGGTAAGACCTGAGAAGGGTGCGCACTATATTTTAACCAACAAATGTCTATTGGTATTACAATACTCACTTGGTTGATCGACTACCAATATTCCGATTTTGCTATGTAGCCTAGAAGAAACAAATTGAAAATAATTATCATG
>NW_017680854.1:5234-6285 GCF_001879085.1 Nicotiana attenuata
CTAGTTAGGGAATTGGTTTAGGAATTATTCGTTATTATTTTTCGTACTATTTTATTTAGATTCGGATTGGAACCTTGACATTGGCTATCTTAATCGTATTATTTGTTAACAGATTACGTATTTGGGTTGAGAGTATTTAATTGGTCGGGCTTGCCTAGCATCAGTGTTGGGCGCTATCACGACCGCCATGATGACTTGTCCTAGGCCTTAGCTCCATTCCCTTCGATGATCTTTCAACTGCCTCTCTAGATAGACCTTTTGTAAGTGGATCCGATACGTTATCTCTTGACTTTACGTAGTCAATCATGATAACACCACTAGAGAGTAGTTGTCTAACGGTATTGTGTCTCCGTCGAATGTGATGATATTTTCCGTTATACATAACGCTCCTTGTCCTGTCTATTGCCACTTGACTATCACAATGTATACATATAGGTGCCAAAGGTTTGGGCAAAAATAGAATATCTTTCAAGAAATTCTGGAGCCATTCAGCTTCTTTACCGGCCTTGTCTAAGGCTATAAACTCAGCCTCCACTGTAGAGCGGTCAATGCACATTTGTTTGGACGATTTCCAAGACATCGCTCATCCACCGACTGTTTAGAATCGGTTGAACCGGTGATGTAATTTTCATCACTATACCCCTCTATTATCGCGGGATACTTATTGTAGTGCAAAGCATAACTTGGAGTATATTTCAAATACTTCAAAACTCGTTTCATTGTCATGAACGTTTAATGCAAACTTCCTTATGTTGTAGACTAATACGTCTCGACTTTCGATTGCATATCATATTATTGACTACACTTAATGTAGTAATAGTATATTATAACAACAACTGGAATGATTGGCATCAGTTGTGACCACAACCTTTTAATATATAACACATTTATCAATCACTCCGTCATTTCCAAGCATTTGTATGTTATTTATTCATACGCCTATATGATATACAAATTATAGCACCTCCATTCATGAAACAAATCCAACTTGCAATGGATTTTGATCATGTTCATCGGTTAGTTCACCTCATTATAGACCAACATATTAATA
>NW_017680854.1:9953-12450 GCF_001879085.1 Nicotiana attenuata
CGTATTTTTAGCATTAATGAAGGGTGGAAGATACCACGCTGTGGATCCAAGCACAGGAAGTTTAGGAGGTGTCACCGTCAATCACGTAAGATAAGAAGTGACCTCAGTCTTCAGATCCTATGTGTGGCATCCCAGACCTCACTTGTGATATTATACTGCGTAAGTTCTGTTATTGTTGTATAATAAAATACTGAATATATAAATATGTAATTGTAGCTTGCAAGTTGCTCTTTTAAGCATTATTGTTGAGTCATAACCTTCAATAATGAGGTATAGGGGTCAACCAGGTCATGACTAATTGGATTTTGTTGGCTGCATAAGATCTTTACTGAATAATTTAATAGTAGACATGTGAATAAAGCAACTACTGGATATTCAGAAACTAAGCAACTTGGAAATTAGACATAGTATAATATACCTTCAATAGCAAAATTAGTGTGTATTGAAATTTTTTGAGTCAACTACAAATTTTGGTTAGTACGAACACTTATATTAATGACATGAATTATGATGTAAACTCAAATAAATACTTAAAAAGTCTTGTATTTATACTCGTCCACGCAAAATAAGTTTGAAATTCTAAGATAATTGCAAAAGCAACTTGATCAATACGACAACATCAGCAGGGGCGGCTCAAGCGTATATGAGGCCTAAGGCGAAAGTTTAATATGGGGCCTTATTTTTGAGAAAATCTCACTTTATACCCATTAATTCTAAACTATTTGTCCTTTAATGCCCAGGCCCAAATTATTTACTTCTCCTACCCATGTGGCCCAAACTATTTACCCGGCCTTTATTGTATTCGGCCCAAAGTGTATTCGTACTGTAAGCTGCGTCCTGATAGTGGCTCCAAGGAAGTCCTAAGCTCCTTAACCCGAGATAGAAATGACAGCCTTTCACTCATATATATAATCTGATTAGAACAAGTAAAAAGCAGGCTATGATTTGAAAGTTAGAGTACATTCACAGTATCATCCTTTGAGAATCTTCCCATTAAGGATAACTAATATAAATTAAAAAAAAAAAAGAAAGAAAAGAACTAGTTAAATGCACTAGTCAGAGTACAAAATTTTTCAGAACCAACAATGATCTAATTGAACTCTGAGAGAAAATTTTTACTGAAGATAAAAGCTACAAATATAAACCTTTTTACCTTGTGCTGTCGATCCTCCCCATCTGAATTTTTATATGTATTTGAATATTCACAATTGTTGGGCTTGCAGCTCTTGAATTTAAAATTTTTATTTTGAAGATTTCTTGTTTGATTCAAGGTGGGTGCTGTTAAATATTGCTTATAATACCTTCTGGAAGTTCATACTGAAATTTGATAGTATTTGGAGCTGATTTGAGGTGATTGAGATCGAATTTTTCAGCTGAAAATCGAAGAACAATACAACTACCTAATAGTATACTGCTATGGTATATAATATGCTGTTGGAGTATATAGCTATACTGCAACAGTATACTATTATAGTTTATAATAGAAATTTTTACATCGTAGAGTACTTTTGTGAGACTATTTATATAAAGGAAAACATTTTTCATTTATTCCAAATTTAGCAGATTTATTTACAAAATGAATAGATTTTGTACAATTAAACGTTCATGACTTTCCCACAATTCAAGGGATCAGTTTTGTTCCATTTTAATTTGTTAATCTTCTATCACACTATTATACTAAAACTATACATTTTCAGTACCCCTAATTTCTATCATATTTTTAGCCTTCCAATTATTCTCTTCTCCGAACCTAAAAAATCTAACTTGATTTGCTTTGTGGAGTCAACACAAATGGAATCATTTCCTTTTTCTTTCTATGTATCTCTTTCTAAAGTAAAAATGCATTAGAATATCAATTACTTCATCAAAGCACTACCAGGTTCTCCAATTGTCACGACCCGAAATTTTCACCCCCAGGACCGTGATGGCGTCTACCAGCTCGAATCACATATGAATCACCCATGATACTATAATTATACAGCTATTATTTCATGTATAATATTAAAACTAATATACATTATAAAAAAAACCATATCTAAAAAGTCTAAAACATTAAGATACCAATATTACAACAACAACAACAACAACAACAACAATATACCCAGTATTATCCCACACCGTGGGATATACCATTATTATACTAGTATAATACGGCGTATCATTATTATATTAAAATTATACCATATATATAATTTGCAAATACACAACAACACATTTGAATCATCACAATAAATTATTAGTATACTAGCATTATACAATATATAAGACCTCCCATTGATATTATGTAGTTAATAATTAAAAATGCATACCAGTGATATAATCATACTTGAAATATTTATTATTACTTAAATTATACCATCATTATACAACTAAATATTCAAAATACATATGGCATACATTTCAATTTTTGAAATACATTAATAGGTTCATTTGGAAAAAAAACTTCAAATAAAATAAACCATTATTATACCTATCAGATTGATACTATATATTTTCT
>NW_017680855.1:0-930 GCF_001879085.1 Nicotiana attenuata
TTTACACATTTGAACTATATTTTTACACTTTAAATGTTAGAAAGGTTTATTTAATTATCTTTACCATGCCATGTGTAGGTCAATTTCTTTTTCTTGGTCTAAAGCCTGTAAATTCTTTGATTTGTAGTAGTGAGACTTGTACTTTGCTTGCATTGTGTGTTGACTTAGTGATAGCTTTATAGCAAGAGTTTACGGAGAAGTTGCCCGTGGGAGTTAGACTCCAGATTATATGATCATGGTTTGTCCCATATGCAGAAATATCAGTATTATTAATTTTGTGAGTTATATTTTGAGGTAATTCGAATGATAGAATGGATACTGGGCAGGTATTGAGTTGGAGCACATTAGCTACTGATAGATTGAGATTCTTATGATTTAAGGGCCGATGGATAAGGCTTCTAATATTTATATTTGGAGCAATCCAATTGTCAATCCAAAAGCGTATATGGGTACCTCTCGTGATATGCCATTGTAATACAATTTGGAAAATCTTCTATCCATGTATAGGATGTTTCCATAAGATTGAAGTTCGTTTAGTAGGGAGCCTAGGGGTGATAATGTATATAGAGATTAAAAAGGATGCCAAGGTGTGTGAGGTTGGTGAAAAAGCCTCCAAGCCATACTGGCTAATATGGCATCATTTTTAGCTCTTAGCCTTTGAATACCCAGTCCACCTTGTTCTTTTGGAGTAGTTATTGTTTTCCAATTTCTAATGTGAAGCCTTTTTTTCTGCGAGGTAGAAACCCATAGAAAATTCTTTTGATAGCTTTCTAGTCTATTAATGACATGAGTTGGGAGAGACATAATTTGCATTATATGATTGGGAATAGTGTTTAGAGTTGCTTTGATTAAAGTAGTATGACCTGCCATTATGAGGTGGTTCGTTTTTCAGCCTGCTAACCTATTTTTTAGTTATCGACGCAGATTCAC
>NW_017680855.1:5600-6328 GCF_001879085.1 Nicotiana attenuata
TTTACGGGGTTCGGTAGGTACCCCGACGAGAGAGTGAGTTGTTCGTAACTCGGATTAAGGTGGCCCTTGGGCTCGATACCTTTAGGAGATCGGATGTAGGAAATTCCTTGAGAAATGCAAGAAAATTGTGCATAATAGTTATACACATGTACATGCTTTGTGCCAGGGCTCGCGCAGTCTATGTGGGCACAGTTCAATTGACCGTTTGGCCCTTATAATAAATCCTTTCGATCGAGACCTTTGAATCACGAAATTTCTTTCCTTGCTAAAGTCGATATCCTAGGGTAATGCCCCCCCCAGTATTCGAGGTTGATCATAGAAAAAAGCCTCAGATACTGATGATGCGATCTTTGACAGTGATTCATGACCGACCTTCTATTTTAAGTTAGCACGATCCATTGTTGCCTACGTTAAAAACCTTGACCGGAAAACCCTAGTTTGGGAACAAAACCGATTACAAAGGAAAAAGAGTACAACGCGTGTCTTTCAGAACCTAAAATCTTTACCGCTCCTTGTTCGGTTAACCAAAACGGACCCTAAAGAGATTCAAGTGGGTCTCTATAGTGTTTTGTAAATTAAGCCAACTTTCCTAATCACTGTTTTTGTAGCTTGTAGTGTTTAGTTAGTTCTTCATTTGGCAATTTCTTAGATTATATTCAGTAAAATATGTTAAGTTGTGGTTAATGTAGTTGATTCCAAAAAAAATTATATAAAGTTGAAATAAGACC
>NW_017680855.1:10052-12448 GCF_001879085.1 Nicotiana attenuata
GAATCGTTTTAATTCGGCTGTAGCCTTTTTAGTTCGGGTGCTGCCAATTGGGCTTGTCACCCCGAGTTATCCGGACTTGCCTAAGATAATAGTCCCCGAGTGGGGATGGCCATAGCCTTTAAGATTCTGGCGTTGCCTAATAGGTCTTGTGCCCCCGAGCTCCGATAGCCGGACCATCTGATTTTTTTTTCGGGCGGTAGTCCCCGAGAGAGAGTGATTGTTCGAACTCGGATTAAGGTGGCCCTTGGGCTCGATACCTTTAGGAGATCGGATGTAGGAAATTCCTTGAGAAATGCAAGAAAATTGTGCATAATAGTTATACACATGTACATGCTTTGTGCCAGGGCTCGCGCAGTCTATGTGGGCACAGTTCAATTGACCGTTTGGCCCTTATAATAAATCCTTTCGATCGAGACCTTTGAATCACGAAATTTCTTTCCTTGCTAAAGTCGATATCCTAGGGTAATGCCCCCCCAGTATTCGAGGTTGATCATAGAAAAAAGCCTCAGATACTGATGATACGATCTTTGACAGTGATTCATGACCGGCCTTCTATTTTAAGTTAGCACGATCCATTGTTGCCTCGTTAAAAACCTTGCCGGAAAACCCATTTGGGACAAAATCGATTCAAGGAAAAAGAGTACAACGCGTGCTTTCAGACCTAAAATCTTTACCGCTCCTTGTTGGTTACCCAAAAGGACCCCTAAAGAGATTCAATGGGTCTCTATAGTGTTTTGTAAATTAAGCCAACTTTCCTAATCACTGTTTTTGTAGCTTGTAGTGTTTAGTTAGTTCTTCATTTGGCAATTTCTTAGATTATATTCAGTAAAATATGTTAAGTTGTGGTTAATGTAGTTGGATTCCAAAAAAATTATATAAAGTTGAAATAAGACCAACGAAATATAAACCCCCAGTTTTAATTCTATTTTTCCAGGAGTGGAATATTAGTGCTAAAACCTCCCACAATTTTTTTTTTTCCAGACGGAGTATCAGTAGGCGTCGTTCATATGGATAACGAACCCGTCCTCCTATTATTTTTTGCTTAAATATCAAACTTTACCGGGATTATTAATAAGAGTTGTTATGGAATGATAAGTATTCTCTTTCAACAGTCTCGAGTTCGATCCCTAGGTATAAAATCGCCTTTGTTAGGGAGCATTTAAACTCAAATGTAAGACTTTCCAGCACAAACTCGAATTTAGTCGGGCCCCAATATGAGTACTTTATATAGAAGGGAAATCCAAAGAGAAAATAGACTTTGCCATGACTCCCTACAAGAAATAACATTGTTATCTTTGTGTCATTTTCTTTTTAGTTTCCCATCCGGTATCCGGTACCCGCATTGGAGCCCAACTATATCCGAATTCGCGCCATGTAGGCTCCCAGGCAATCCGGTGGTGGGGGGGAGAGCGCTCCTTACTAAGGACTTTTCCATACTCATGGCTCGAACCCGAGATCTCTGGTTATACAAAAAAAAAGGTGTTATAGAGAGGTTTGAAAAGTACTATTGTGTTAGGTGAAAATCATGTAATTGTGTACTTAGAAAAGGACTAGTGTTAAGAGGTTGATATTTAACTTCAAGAAGGTATAAATTGTATAGCACTAATACAAATTTAACGTTGTTTAGTGCATTCAAATACCCATTATAGACATAAAATTTCAATGTTATGTCTAGTGTAGTGCTGTTACTCAAAAGGGCCCAGGTGTGAATCCATCTATGAAACGCCATAGATGGGTCGATCTATGGTAGCTGCATCAGGCTACCCCGTGCTCAGTAAATAGTTTTGCTTTTGTCATAGGAGAATGTTAAAGCCTAATTGTATATATTTCTGTACCCTAATATTCGAGAATGCAGTTATTAGGCAACACTGAGGTATCTGCATTATTAACTTCAAATGCTCACGAAATAGTACACATTACACAAAGTTAGGTGCCCTTCTCTAATTAAAATACCTATACTACCCCTGAATTAATCCTAAAATTACTAACCTATGACAAACTAACCCTAGCCCTTTTGAACTTGGTAAAAAATGACCATGGTTAATCAATCAAAGGCTGGGAATTACTCAGCTATATCCAAACAGGATTTTAATTAGCATAAAAACCCAAAAATTGAACTAACAATCTAAGTAACAAAAATTAAACTAAAAATCAGAATACGGGCAAACAAAAATTAGAGAGCAGGCAGGAATACTAATTAACCAAACTAAACTAAATCAACAAGAAATAAAATCCTAGAACAAACAGGGAACGGGACGAAATTAATTCTAATTAAAATTCTCTAAATTGCATACTGGAGAAGAAAAATCGATAGGAACTAGACAAAAGCTAAAAAATAAAGCAAAAAACAGTAAAAGAAAACTACAAGATGAAGATACTAACACGAATTTAAAATT
>NW_017680856.1:0-1814 GCF_001879085.1 Nicotiana attenuata
ATTATATGACCTTTGAAGTCTCGAATCTGAAATTGGGACTTGGAATAAAAATCATAACTATGTAGCAGCTTGTATCAACACTGTATACTAGTGTATAATTGTGTATATGGATATACAAACACCTCTTATACACTATTATACATGTTTATACAAAGTTATACAGTATTGTATAATTGTGTATAAATGTGTATATTTGTGTATAATATTGTATAATTATATATTTTTTCAGTTTATAAGGATGTATATACATTGTTAGTGTGTAAGAGGCCTCTACAGAAGTTTGACACTTCCTTCTCTTCTTCTTTTTCGTGTAATGTGTTGTATGAGCGTTGGAGGGATTCTACAATTCATTTACCAAGTTTTTATTTTTCTTTTATCTCGTTGGATTGCTTTAGCAATTGCACATAAAAGTGTTTGAATTTCTTACCTTCAGATAATATGTATTATTCAGGATTTTTGAGTTACGTTGTGGCTGATTTGCATTTTTTTATCAAGCGCTTAATAATCAAAGAAAATCAACAGAATGAAAACAACTGGTTATATACAGAGGGAGCAAAATAAGCCGTCTTTCGGGAATTAGCCTATTATTTTTTGGGCTATAGATTTGCAAAGTGGTATCTAGGCTATTATGTTGCAAGTCAGGTGTGTGAGTATTTATGTGAAATTATCCCTTAAAACTATAAGTAATGATGCTATTATTGATAGTTTTCAAAGTATGAAAAGTCATTGAGGACATAACTAATGCTAATAATATTAATTAGAGTTTATATTATTAAATCATATGTTTATCTAAAGATATTGGTACACCCATACTCCTAAAATCTTGAATACGCCTCTGCCCCTACGTCGTATGAGATAAAAGAGATTGTTTCCTCACTTACTCATTTAACATGTACTAGACGACGCTTTTCTTTTGGGATGGAGGCCAGGTGTTGGAGGGAGTTGATATCAAAACATCCATTACTCTTTGTTAAAGCTGCCTGATTTATGGAAGTTCTACTCATATTAAATGTTCATATCAAAACTAATAAATGTATGAAATTAATATGGTTGATTCTTACTTCTTAGTTACTAAAAGGTGCTATTTTATTCTCAGAGTGACCAGTGGCGTACGCAGAATTTTTTATAAGCGGTGTCACAATTTTAAACAGGAAATAAATAATAATTCACTATAACAACATAATATTAAGAAATATATAGTAAAAATCATAAAACATAACTCAAGAATATTACTACATATGAATTTTTATTTTTTAAAATGTATTCAAGACAACCTCATTAAAAGTAATACTAAATACTTTTTTTATATATAAAAAACCTGACCCCAAATTCATTTGTAGATGAAGCTCAAAAAAAGCTATAACAAATAACGAAGCTGCCCAGTTTTGAACTTGTGACCTGTACGAGGACAAGTTATTCGAGGAGGCTTTAGTTATGTACCCTGAAGGTGTTGTTAACAGATAGCAGAAAATTGCAATTCATGAGCTATGATGCACTCGTCCATGATGTGTTCGTGATTGACTCGGGACGAGTCGAGATCCCGAGTTACCATGATCGTTCTTCCGAGTGGGACTGGGAGCCTGAATCTGGAACCAGTCATAATATCTCTTTTGGGTCAAATTACAAGAAGCATACTGAATAGATCAGGAAAAAGGGCATCCCTTGGACCCCAGAAGAACACAGGTTTTCCCACTCGTGTCTTAATTATTTGTGCTAACACTATTATTCACAATTTAAACTTGATACGTTGATCTTAGAGTTGAATTTATTTTACTTTTAAAATTGTGGAATTAGATTTTAGATAATAATTAAAA
>NW_017680856.1:10279-12444 GCF_001879085.1 Nicotiana attenuata
AAGGTTGAAAGCAATGTTAAGAAAATGTCCACACCACGATCTTCCTGAACATATGCAATTGTATATTTTTTATCACGGGCTAAAACCCTCTTCCAGAAATGTGATAGATGCAGCTGCAGGAGGTTCAGTAATGGGAAAAACCACAGAAGAAGCATTGCAATTGTTGAATGAAATTTCTGAGAATGTCATTCAATGGCCATCTGAGCGTATAATTATCAAGAAGGCTGCTACAGTAAATCAGGTTGATGCTTTAAATACACTAACGCAGCAAATTATTTCTTTGGCACAAAAGTTTGAAACTTTTCAGGTGAATACACAACAACCAAGCCAATCTGAGGCTTGTGACATGTGTGGAGGAAATCATCAGAACCATGAATGTAAAGCAACCAATCACAATGATGAACATGTTAATGTCATCGGTTACAAGTAGTATCCTTTTGGAAGTCCAACGGCACAGAAACATCTAGGATTTCAATGGAGCAATCCAAATGGTGCAGAGAACTCTCAAATCTTCCAGAAGCAACAAATACAGGGTCCACCCGGATACCAGAATCCAAACCATGGTCAATCAAACTTTAGACCTTATCAACAAGCAGGGCCCTATCAGCAAAGGCCTCAACAAGCTCATTCAAGTCTTGATGATCTTCTGTATAAGTATATTAAGGTCACTGATGAAAATATGGAGAGCCAAAATTCATCCCTCAAAAATCTGGAAATACAGTTGAGCCAATTGGCAGCTCTTGTTTCAGAAAAGATTCAAGGTCCCTTACCAAGCAATACAAAGAAAAACCCAAAAGAGCACCTTAAGGCCATCACCTTACGGTCAGGTAAGAAGCTTGATGAACCCTTTACAGACCAGTTAGAACAACAGGTAAACAACGGTAAGAATGTTGAAACACCCTCTGAACCATCAGAAGAAAAAGAAGTCAAGAAAAAAGAAGAAAAAAATATTGAAAAATTGACTCCTCTCCCTGTGACTATTCCCTTTCCACAAAAAATGAAAAGAGAAAAGCTTGACAATCAATTTGCAAAATTTTTGGAGATTTTAAAACAAATTCACATCAATATTCCTTTTACTGATGCTTTGTTACAAATGCCTTCATATGCCAAATCGGTTGTCAAGCTTTTGTCAAGTAAAAGAAAATTAGAAGAAGTTTCTGTGGTAATGCTTACGGAAAAATGCAGTGCTATACTTCAAAATAAGCTACCACAAAAACTTGGTGATCCAGGTAGTTTTACAATTCCATGCACTTTGGGAGGAGTATATTTTGAAAAAGCACTTTGTGATTCTGGAGCTTCAATAAGTTTGATGCCATTTTCTATCTTTAAAAAGTTAGATCTTGGTGAAATAAAAGACACAAGTGTTTCTCTGCAGTTTGCAGATCAAAGTACTAAGAAACCTAAGGGAATAATTGAAAATGTACTCGTAAGAGTAGATAAGTTTGTTTTCCCTGTAGATTTTATAGTGCTTGAAATGAAAGAATGTCCTAATGAACCAATAATTTTAGGTAGACCATTTCTTGCTACAGGAAGAGCAATTATAGATGTTCATCAAGGACAATTAATTTTAAGAGTTGATGAAGAAAGAGTCATATTTGATATGCAAAAGATACTAAGATATTCAGGAGATGAAACATCATCTTCATGTTTTTCAATTGACATGATTAGTTATCTTACAGATGAATTCAAAGATGATCAATTAATTCCAGATTCAATGGAAAGATGCTTGATCAAATCAGGCACCACACAGGACGATGATCCCACCATTAGAAGAGAAGCTGAAATATTGGACAAAGATTCAGAAGAAGAAGAGACGAAATCCGAAAAAGTTCAATCAAAAATTGAACTCAAAACTCCCCTTCTCATTTGAAATATGTTTATCTTGAGCAAGAATTATTTCCAGTAATTATTTCATCTTCTCTTACTGCAGAACAAGAAAATAGTTTGATTAAAGTATTGAAAGCACACAAAGGAGCCTTGGGGTGGACTGTAGAAGATATTAAAGGGATTAGTCCGGCTATTTGTACACACAGAATCCTCATGGAGGATAGCTACAAGACAACAGTCCAACCGCAAAGAAGATTGAATCCAGCAATGCAGGAAGTAGTGAAAAAAGAGATCGTAAAGCTGTTGGCAGTAGGTATTATATACCCCATTTCTGACAG
>NW_017680857.1:0-6175 GCF_001879085.1 Nicotiana attenuata
CGCTCCCGGGTTATCCAAAACCCGAACCGGACATACGCCCAAGTCCGAAATTATCATACGAACCTGCTGGAACCTTCAGATCCTGATGCCGAGGTCGTTTACTCAAAAATCCAATCCTAGTTCATTCTTTCAACTTTAAGCTTCTCAAATGAGAATTTTCATTTAAATTTAACTCCGATCTTCCTGAATTTAAATTCCGACCCTGCGAACAAGTCACAATACCTGAAATGAAGCTGCTCATGGCCTCAAACTGCTGAACGACGCGCTAGCGCTCAAAACGACCGGTCGGGTCGTTACATATATATATATATATATATA
The DNA here is from genome assembly GCF_001879085.1 of Nicotiana attenuata. NCBI lineage: Eukaryota > Viridiplantae > Streptophyta > Magnoliopsida > Solanales > Solanaceae > Nicotiana > Nicotiana attenuata. The sequence continues at coordinate 319 of NW_017680857.1, forward strand.
TATATATATACTATATAAACTATATATACTACATATTTATTTTAAAGTTATTAGACGTATTTATGCTTAATGTTTTACTTTGTTATAATTTATTATGCATGATAATTTAGTTTTTGTTATAAATAGAATTTTATTTATGGTGAATGTCTATATTTAGAGAGATTCTAGGGTTTATTACTTGGTGGCTAAGTCACTCTCTCTCTATGAATAGAGGGTTTTATTCCATTGTAATTCATCCCAAATTAATAAGAATTCTCTCCCTCTACTTTTCTCTGCAATACTGTTCTTCTTCTTTTATTGTTTTATAACACGTTATCAGCACGAGACTCTAACCAATTGAGTAGAAGCTTTGGGATTGAGCATAATGATTGTCAATTATTCCATGAACTTCCTTCATGATTAAATTCTGGATTTAAGGTAAGTATTTTACCGTATTTTTCTCTTTTATTCTATACTTTGATTTTAAATACAAGCAAAGACAACAAAGTTTGATTATAACTCTAATGGAGTTTGTAAGAAATTATAACCACCTGAAGTGTTAAAATTTTTATGCCTCGCCATGATCAAATTCATATATCATTGTGGGCAAAGAATTGAAAACCCGTCCCATTGAATTTGCTCCATTCTCATTTCCTTAAGAGAATGTGATAGCAGTATGTGATAAGTCTGAAAGTAGATAAAATTTACTACTAAATGTATCAATGGATATGGACGTGGCAATAGACGAAATTATAATCGTCATCATTTGTGGTAATGAGAACAATAAGGATTCTCAAAATAATCTTTCACTCTGTGAAAAATATTTGTCATCGATTTGACATGAGATTTTATAAAGCACATATAGATTATTATGGTCCATTCTTGATGTGAATGTGACAACATCTGATTTATGAATACATATTCATTCTTCAAAGAATATGAACGTGCTAGTGGTAGTGAATATACCACACTCACCTCTAAAAGGAGGTTTGAGATGATATAAGAAAATAATATCATTATTATGGCATGAATGGTCATTGGTCACGTACCTATTGTACACCAAAATATTTTGGCATTGTGATTGTTAAAAGACAACGGTAATGCAAGAAACAGATCTTGCATATAATTTTGACCATAACCATAATGGTATAACTTTCTCTTTAAAAGAGATATTCACCATATAGGTGTTGATGAATATGTGGTACTACGAAATTAATTGAGAGCTCTAGAAGAGCCAATTATACTATTTTGGAGAAACACAATTGATTACCAATAAGGTATTGTGTTGTAGTAAGTCTCAAAGAAACTTATTCAGTTTCCAAAGTATACGCGAAAGCGGTTGATTATATTGAGACTATAAATAAAGGAAAGATTTAATATCTTCTATTACTACAACTTGTAGCGGGGTAATATGTATGTGAAAAGCTACCCGCTTTATTCTCCAATTTGTACTACATAAACAAAAGAATACCACAATGAAGTGGATATTTATTGATATCATAATAAACTTGGAGTTTATTCATAATTGCACACATCATGGTGTAAACCTGAAGTTTATCAATATTGATAATTTATCTAGTTGGCATACTTTGTTTAGCCATGTTAATTCATGTATGATGTGCAAAAATAATAGAAAATTCACATGGGTAAATATTAAAGAACTAGAAAGTTCTTTACGAATTCTCTTATATTGCTTGTTCTCATTAATTAATAGATCAACTAAAATTGGGATTGAATCCCATGAATGCTGGAAATATCAAAGGTGAATATGGGCCCATTCATCTGCCATGCATACCACATAAGATGCATCTATGATATGGTTACATGTGCGATTATTATTAACCCGCAACATGGTGTTTGCGAGGTAATTTGCTCAATAATTTAATTTCGAGCATAACTTCCAGATTTTTTATTCAAGAAGTTCATCTTGATAAGTTGGTTTAGCAAAATAATTTATTAAGTGCCTCTACTTAATAGCTAAACAATTGCTTATGAGAACAAAGTTATCTATATCAGTTTGATATACGTTATATATGAAAGTATATTATTTTCTCCCCTCACAAGTGGTTCAGGGTCAGGAACCAAATAATTCCATCTTATTATCATTGATGTGCGGTGTATATTTTGATTAACACCATAATGCACAAAGATGGGTTCTCAAAGTTGAGAAAACAAGGTAGTTTTTCTACATGAGGGGAGACATGATAAACAGTTGAGAAAAGGTTACGTGGAATGAATTATCACNATATATATATTGTCACGACCCAGAATCCACTAAGGGTCGTGGTGGCGCCGGACACCTCTGTCAGGCCAGCCAACTAACTTATCAATTAATTCCTCTTTTAATACTTTTGAAAATCTAAGGTTTTTCCTTCCATTTTCATAAATAAAAGTTCACTACTTGAATTCAAATTTAAATAATAACAATTAGTACAAATCCGTTGAAAACCATCTCAGAAACCCGGTGTCACAAGTGCATGAGCAACTACTGATAAGAGAAATAAAATACAACATCCGTCCGGAATACAGTGGACGGAAAGTAAATACAGTACACTGGAAGGGACTACCCTAGCTGTGGTCGCCTCGAATGATGCAGCTCACCTAGTCCCAGCATCATCCATGCTGCTACGCCCAATAGGCTGCTAGAGGTATATATACCTGTGCAACAAAAATGCACAGAAGTGTAGTATGAGTACGTAATCAACGTGTACTCAGTGAGTATCCCGCCTAATCCCGAAGGGGTAGAGACGAGATGGCCAACTTCGACACTCACTAGAGGTCAATTAACAATATTCTATAAGTGCGAGGATAATCTTGGATATATATAGAAGTTCTAATTATGAAGCCATAAAACAGGTAAACACCTTCAACAACAAATCAAGGGCCTCCAAGGTTTATTCTTTATTATCTTATCAGTTTATATCAAGCCACGTAGGGCCAATTGCACATTTACAATTTTCAAACAACAGATAAACATGCGCAAATCACACCGAGGCGACGATCCGCTCCAACAGGAATGTAAACTGTGCACTGTCGAGGGTCGAGCGGCACGAACCATAAATGCATCTATTCTCACCGAGGCGTTCGGCCCGTTCCATAAATAAACACATATCCTGCTCGCGAATCGTCTATGCGACGCAGGCACACATAAAGTACTTGCTCAAGTAGGAAACTAAGAGTTTATCGAGGATAATCATCCAAATAGACAAATTTCTCTTTTTAACATTTCAGGGAAAATTAATATTAAATTTCTTTTTTTAAATTCCTTTACAAATTCAAGGTGATTTAAACAATTCAAACTATCAATGGGTTCACAGTTAATCCAAGTATAACATGCTTTTTTTTTGGGTCCTAGACTACCCGAACAATAGCATAATAGTAGCTACGCACGAACCCTCGTCACCTCGTGCGTACGTAGCCCCCACAAATAGGAGCACATAACTAATTTAACTCACATATCGGGTAAATTCCCCCTCACAAGATTAGAAAGGAGACTCACCTCGCTCCGAAGACTCATAACCGGCATTCTACATTCTTCCGAAGACTTGCACCAACGTAAAATGCTCCAAAACTAGCCAATGATTATACAAATCCATTAATATATGTTCAATTAAACTTTACAACCCAATTTGTAACAATTCTTAACCCCGAACGAAAAGTTGATCAAAACGCCCTCGGGCCCACGTGCCCAGATTCCAAAATTTCTCGAAGATATACTCTACCCATAGCTTCACTAGCTCAAATATATAATTTACTCCTAATTCCATGCTCAAATTCGTGATAAAATCCAATTTATCAAGTTTCTAGGTTTTCTTCCAAAAATACCAATTTTCCAACAATTTTCATGTCTAATTCCATGATATAATCTTGTATTTAACTTGGAAGTGAGTAGGAGTAACTTACCTTAACATAGATGGCGAAATCCCTTCTTGAAGCTCTCCAAAAAAACGTCCATGCTTTGAAGAAATGAAGAAAAATGTGCTAAACCCGCTAAAATACCATTCTGCCCAGGTATTTACTCATCGCGATCCAAAAATGCTCCGCGATCGCGGAGAACAATTTTTCCAGCCCAAAATTTACTCTTCGCGATCGCGGAAAGAGCTTCGCGATCGCGGAGAACAATTTCCTAGCCTTCCGGATAGCCTCTAGTAGAATAGTCATAACTCTTTGTACACAACTCCAAATGACAAATGTTTTAATGTTCTTAAAACTAGACTCAAAGATCTACAACTTTCATGTGTTATTAATTTATCATTTCTTTATAGATTTCTAGATATAATCTGTCAAAGTCATCCCATGTGTAACACAACTTTCTTCATCATCTTTCCGGACACCCTGTAGTGTAACAGCCATAACATTTTGTACACAAATCCAAATCATTAATGGTTTACTTTTCTAGAAACTAGACACAAAGAGATACAACTTTCATTTTTACATCATCTCAAAATTCCTTATAGATTGTGAGATATGAGCCTCCGAAGTCGAGTCAGTGCAGCAGAATATTTACTCTACGCGATCGCGATAGGCTTTCCGCGATCGCGATTCACTGGCCCGTGTCTCACATTTTATTCACCGCGATCGCGACCAATTCCCCTCGATCCCATATACCACTGCTGTAGCCAAAAACCAGCAGTTATAAATAGCCTAGAAATGGTCTGAAACCACCCCGAAACTCACCCGAGCCCCTCGGGACCCGGTTCGAACGTGCCAACAAGTCTGGAGACATATCATGGACTTAGTCGAGGCTTCAAATCACATCAAGCAACGTCGAAATCACGAATCGCGCCAAAATTCATCTTTATGAACTTTGAAATTTCTAACTTTCACATTCGATGCCGAAACCTATCAAATCACGTCCGGTTGACCTCAAATTTTGCACAGAAGTCACATTTGAAGTTACGGACCTACTCCAACTTCCGGAATCGGACTCCGACCCCGATATCAAAAAGTCAACCTCCGGTCAAACTTCTCAAAAACCTTCAAATTTCTATCTTTAGCCAAATGGCTCCAAAATGACCTACGGACCTCCGAATTCACTTCCGATCGCGCCCCCAACTCCAGAATCACCATACGGAGCTATTCACAGTCTCAGAATCCCAAACGGACATCGATAACACTGAAATGCTCTTCAAGCCAAACTTATGAAATTTCTTCTAAAATGCTAACTTCCTCAATAGGCACCAAAACGCTCCCGGGTTATCCAAAACCCGAACCGGACATACGCCCAAGTCCGAAATTATCATACGAACCTGCTGGAACCTTCAGATCCTGATGCCGAGGTCGTTTACTCAAAAATCCAATCCTAGTTCATTCTTTCAACTTTAAGCTTCTCAAATGAGAATTTTCATTTAAATTTAACTCCGATCTTCCTGAATTTAAATTCCGACCCTGCGAACAAGTCACAATACCTGAAATGAAGCTGCTCATGGCCTCAAACTGCTGAACGACGCTAGGGCTCAAAACGACCGGTCGGGTCGTTACATATATAGTTGGAATGAATTTTATACCAAAATGGTATATTTGTATACTATTTGAGTATACAATACAAATTCTTCCTCTTCTCTTGTTCAGCTATATTTCAACCCAAACTTTAGCTACAACCTCCAATCAACTTTCCAAACAAACCCATATAGGATCGGATCAAAATAATTAAAAACTCAAACAAACCAAGTTATGAGTTTCAAGCTTCAAGGTCCTTCAATGGTGGATTTGAATTTTTGTTGCAATAAATCTCCAAAACGAAGTTAGGGTGAAGAGAAAGAAGAAGGTATTAGTGAGAATAAAGTGTGTAATTGCCATTGATGATGAACCCCAGAATACTACAATAAGAGAAATCATTTTAGAATTAAAACCCCATAATAGAAATGGAAACGAATTC
>NW_017680857.1:7303-12443 GCF_001879085.1 Nicotiana attenuata
GCCATGTATACCACATAAGATGCATCTATGAGATGGTTACATGTGCAATTATTATTAACCCGCAACCTGGCCGGTGTATGCGAGGTAACTTGCTCAATAATTTAATTTCGAGCATAATTTTCAGATTTCCTATTCAAGATAGTTTATCTTGATAAGTTGGTTTACATCACAGTTGGTTTAGCAAAATGATTTATTGAGTGTCTCCACTTAATACCTAAACTATTGCTTATGAGAACAAAGTTATCTATATCAGTTTGATATAGGTTATATACGAAAGTATATTACATTCTCCCCTCACAAGTGGTTTCAGGGTCAGGAACCAAATAATTCCATCCCATTATTATTGATGTGTGGTGTATATTTTGATTGACACCATAACGCACAAAGATGGGTTCTCAAAGTTGAGGAAACAAGTTAGTTTTTCTAACATGAGGGGGAGACATGATAAATAGTTGAGAAAAAGTTACGTGGAATGAATTATCATTTGTACATCTAGATCCTCGAATAAGATAATATGAACTTGAAGTTCATAAAAGGATAATTCATTTGCAATATATTGCAAAGCGTGCCAGACGCATTTGCTGACACAAAGAAAGTAACTATATTCTCATTGTAAATGCTCCTATTAGAATAAGTCCTAAAAGGACAAAGTCTATAGTACGCTTAGAGCACATAGACAAATCAGTTTCAAATAAACTTCTTGACAAAGAAGATGAGCAAATGATCAAAATGATCATAATAAAGGAGGCAAGTGATCTAGAAGATCGTATGACATAACACTTCATAAAATCTCAAGAGAGATTCAGGTACCTGAAAATGTGAATGAAGAGATCTCTATGTTATGTCTTTATGAAAAAATATTGAAACTGATATAAAATGTTCGTCGACGACATCTATGCTAGCTCTAAGTATAGATGAGGATCTTAAGTATGTCGAATATAGACACAAAAATACTGGCCAAATGAAAGAGACACAATTCGAATAGAATTTGTTTCATACGAAAGACATATAGTTTTGGACCTTCAGTTCAAACACTTGAAAGTATAAAGTCAATGGTATGTGCAATCAGTTTTCGATATCTATGTCTAGCATGACATGAAAACTTGATATGCACCTAAAGTCTATTATATGGCTTATATGACTTAAAAATCCTTGAAAGATTTAAATTGCTTAAAGCATATAGAATTCATGGTCATGAAGTACTATATCCTAAATGCAATTTGTGCACATATGTATCTTGCTATAACTATAAGCATGATAATATGATAGCAAGAGTTTTCACCCCTATGTGAAGATATTGAAATGATGATTCCAACAAGATCATATGAAGACAATACATCTATCAGGGATGATGATTTCAAGGTGAAAAAAATTTGTTGAAGTTATTATGGCTGATATTGTTTATCAAATATCTACCAACGATCTTTTGAAGATGGTGCACAAGATTGGAATGCAAATGCTCTCATCAAGGGGAGTTAATACGCGTTGTACTCTTTTTTCCTTACAAGGTTTTGTCCCACTGGGTTTTCCTTGCAAGGTTTTTAACGAGGCAACCAAAAGGCATATTGTTAGATATGTGTACTTTTTTTCCTTTTCTAGAATTTTTTTCCATTGGGTTTTATTTTAGTTAAGGTTTTAATGAGGCACATTATCGGTTGAATAGACATTCAGGGGGAGTGTTATAAATAGAATTTTATTTATGGTGAATGTCTATATTTACAGAGATTCTAGGGTTTATTACTTGGTGGCTAAGTCACTCTCTCCCTATGAATATAGGGTTCTATTCCATTGTAATTCATCCCAAATCAATAAGAATTCTCTCCCTCTACTTTTCTCTGCAATACTCTTCTTCTTCTTTTATTGTTTTATAACAGTTTTACTATTATTTTGTTATTTTACTTTTTAAATGCAAACTTTAATATATAATTATATATACATACTATACATATTATATATACTATATATATATTTATATAGCCATGTATATGCAATTTATATTAGTATATACATATATGATTTACAAGAAATTGCCTTAAATAAAAAAAAATTAAAAAAAAATAGCCCGTAAAGAAAAAGCCCGTTAGGCCCGTGGGCCCGGCCCATTTAGCCCGGGACCATGTGGGCTTAGGCCCGTCGTGGGCCGGTTCCACCCGTTGAGCCCGTGAAGCCCGGACCGTTAGGCCCGGGACCGCCAAAGACCAGCCCGTCTGAGCCCGGGCCCGTTTGGCCCATTTAGGCCCGGGCCCGGCCCAGAATACAGCATTAAAAGAAAGATGGAAGACGAAAGAGGATGATGAACAAAGAGGGTGAAGGAGAAAAGAATTTTGTCAGGGAGCATTTCCTTTTTCTTATAATTTTACACGTGTCTTTCTCTCATTCGTTAACCTGCCACACCAGATGCGTTTGTACGTCACGCTCTTTATTTTTTCTTGGAGTGTCAAAAAAGTGCTTAACGGATACACATTTGTTGAAATTGAAGTGTCTAATATGTACACACCACAGTTCAAGTGTTTAAATAAAATATAGTGACAACTTTAAGGGGTTGCATATGTATTTGGACAAAATTTAATGTTATATATTTAATTTAAGCACTTTGAATTTATTTTTTTAATTTAAAGTTATAATTCATGTAAGTCAATCACAATTAAAAAGAATATTGATTATTATAAATGTGTGTGGTTTTGAACGCTTGGTTAGATGTGAAAATAATATATTAAAAATTGAAATTCATCATAGGTTTTCTTTTTGATAATAAGTCTTTTCCTTCCTTTAATTAGATGCTTGGACGACTTTAAAATTGTAATTTTTGTATTTCTTGTTTATGTAATCTAATGAATTTCTAATCACATCATGACTTGAGACTACTTTATAGTTTATAGTGACATTAAGTGTGATTTAAAAAATCTAGTTCTTCGTAATTCAAATTGTTTAGGGAAAACTATAATTTAACACAATATCTAATAATTTATTTTCTATTATAGATTGTAGGTCAGTAGCATAGAGCAAATTCAAATTTAACTCTCCACTAATTTAAGAGTAAATTTTATAGGTGGTTATTCAACTTTGTGTTCATTACGCAAAAGTCACTTTTCTTCTTTTTGTTATATAAAAATCATTCAAATTTGTGTTCATTACCTAAAAGTCATTTTTTTTTTTACACAAAAATCATTTTACTTTGCTTTATTTATCACAAAAGTCACCTTGGCCAGAATTTATAATACTTCTGCTTGAAAAGTCTATTACGTCATTGACATTATAAATCCTCTTATTTATGTGATACCTTATATATAATATATTTTTACCTAGGTATTTTACTTATAATTTAGAATAACTTTAATTATTTTATTTATTATTTTTATAATATATTCATACATTTAATTTTTTTCATGGCACTCACTTTGTTTAATCATATTAAAATATGAACATATTTTAAATATAAAAAAAATATTATTTTTAATATTTATTTGAAATAATAACAAACAGATTTTTTTAACAGATGATAGTTTTTTATAGTCAATAAAAAAAATTTAAAAAAAATTCAAAGATATTTATGTTAAATATTAATATTTTTAAAGCTTTATCTATAATTATTTATTTGAAAGTACTAATATGATGTGTCACTATGCAAATATAGGTATTTTATTTATTTGATTAATGAGTATGGTTTGGTTGATAAATGTATAAGCTTTGATTTTATAATTTTCATTAAAAATATTTTATTATGCTTGGTTAAGAACGTGGACTTGAGATTTGTTCACGGTAATATTACTGACAAAATTTAATAATGCTACTTGTGTATCTTGAAATTTAACGTTAAGAAAATTAAATGTATATATATATTATAAAAATAATAAATAAAATAATATCAAGTTATTTTAGTTATAAGTAAAATACTTGGGTAAAAGTATATTATATAGCATATAATACAGAAGGTATTACATAAATAGGAAGATTTATAATGTCAAGGGTGTAGGCATATAAATTTTATAGGAATTAAATCCATAAAATAGTTGGGACTATATTTTAAATTCAAGATATATTAGTTCAAATAAATTTATTGGGCTAATATAATTGGATTAATTATATATGTCCAACATATATGGATTAAATAAATAAGTCTTAGCCCATTGGGCTAGCCCATTTAATTGGGCTAAAGTGATGAGCCCGCTTCATTAAGCCCAAGATGTCATCTTCCTAGAGGCCCAGTTTAGTGCCACGTGTCAAATGACGTGGCATGCCAAGTCAAACGGAAGAGCCAATATGACCATGCCACGTGTCAAAATGACAACGCATGCCTAGTCACACTGAAAGGCCAATGAAATTGTGCCACGTGTGCAAGTGACATGTTCTGGCCAATCAAATGCGGTCATGTGACACTTCAATTTGATTGGTCGGAAAGAGTTTGTTCTTATCATGACTCCTCCCTTTCACAACTATAAATAGGGGTCTTCATAACTCAGAAAAGGGACCAGAAGTTATAACAAGAAGCAAGAGAGAGCTCGTGGATCAAACACCGCAAATCCCTCCACAAGTTTCAAGCTTCAAGCAATCAAGTTCAAGCTCAAGAACGAAGAACAAAATATCTTGTCTAAAATGGTGAAAGCTAATCGGACAGATTGGTCCAAGAAGCTTGATGATGCATTATTGAATTATCGGATGACATACAAAACACCTATCGGAATGTCTCCATACCGGTTGGTGTTTGGGAAAGCTGTGATCTTCCTGCAGAACTAGAGCACAAAGCAATGTGGGCTCTAAAGAAGTTGAATCTTGATTGGGATTTAGCCGCTAACTTGATGGTTGCACATTTGAATGAATTGGATGAGTTCCGGTACCATGCATATGTGAGTTCGTCCTTTAACAAAGAAAAGATGAAATATCTTCATGACAAATATATTTGGAACAAAGAGTTCAAGGTGGGCTGTATTGTTGTTTAACCTTGTATTGTTGTTTAACCTTGTATTGTTGTTTAACTCAAGGTTGAGGATGTTTCCCAGGAAGCTAAAATCCAAGCAGAGTGGTCCATTTGAAATTGTTGGTGTGACACTTTTTGGTGCATTAGACTTTAAGAAAAAAACAATGAAGTATTCTGAGTCAATGGTCACCGGGTGAAGCACTACTTGGGCAAGGTTGGATATAG
>NW_017680858.1:0-1880 GCF_001879085.1 Nicotiana attenuata
TTAAGATCTGGGTGTAAGCACTGCCTGGGGTTCCTGAAACCCCTTGGATCTCTGAAACACCCTAGAGGAGAGAAGGCCTTGGAAATCTTGATCTCGGAAGTGGTTCAATCTCATATTATTAGACACTAAGTTTGAATTAGGTCCCTCAGATGTAGCTGATAGCTTCTGATGTACTTTTAATTTCAGTCTTGTTCTACCGGTCTGTAATGATTTGTATAAACTCATAGGGATTCAATAAAGAAAAGGGGGAGGGGGTTTATTTTTTTATGCACTAAGGGTAGAAAATATGCCTATAGGGATTTATTTCTGATTTGTGCAACTTCACACGTAGAAAACATGTCTATAGGATTTAACATTCAATTTCTGCAACTAAGCATATAAACATCCTGCCTATAGGGTTTGCTTCAGAATTTCTGCACTTTCATATATAGAAATCATGTTCACAAGTTTATGCATCTGTATATAGAAATCATGCTTATAAGATTTCCGCACTTTCATATATAGAAATCATGCTCATAGGAATTCTGCACTGTCATATGTAGAAACCATGCCTATAAGAATTCTGTATATCATACAGATATCCTGCTCATAAGAATTCTGCACGTAGATACCATGCCTATAGGGGTTTGCATCTCTGCATATAATAGCATCATTAGGCAAACAGATAGGTTTAATAATAAAAATGGCATCTGTAGATATCTTGGTTTACAAGGCTTCCATTAGTATTTAAAAGGGTATCACGTATAGAAAGCATGCCTATAGGGATTTCGAAACCAAAAATTGTCTCACTTATTCAAAATAGTGTTGATTTTACTAAAACAAACGACTTTTCTTTCTAAACCTACTCGCATGAACTCTGGTAAACATTTCCCAACTGATCTGCATTCTGGAACTCGTTTAGTTTTTAAATCACGTACCCTTTTCTGAAACTTTTTGTTACTCTGAAATTTTCTTTTAAAATCAGCTTGTTTTAAAATCAGTAGTTCTATCCAACACATAGACAAAGGGTTTAACTAATCAACTGGATCAGTCTTAGACAACTGCATTCGAGTAAGCCTAATATAGATTTCCTGTCTAAAAATATGTGTTGAATCAGTCCGCTCATCGCTTTAATTTAATTTAAGACTAAACCAGTACGTGCAAGACATGCTAAACTCTATGGCTTTATCTGATTTTAGGAGGCTTATGTGAGCCCTACTTGCTTATTTGCTTTCCTCTTTACTTGCATTATGTGTTTTGATTGACGCCTTAGTATTTTGTCCTATGAAAACTCTCCAAAAGGCCCCAAACCCCTCTCCCATTAGGACTAGTTAGTCCAAATGCCTCCGGGACTGATAGGATTGGGATGGGTACTAGCATGCAATAAGTAACGAGACATTCCGCGCTTTAATACCTTAATGGGGTGGGAAGGGTAGATATGGATATGATGACCACGCGATAACACCACGTGTATAAACGGTTACCGGGTGTTGTGTGGGGTGATCCATATTATTTATAAACATAGGACCCCTCTCCCTTTATCTGTTTATTTTTATTTCGGAAACTACTTTCTTCTCAAATTTCAGCCTCTTTAACTTCGTTTAATTTCAAATTATTTGCTACTATTATATGAAAACCCCCTCATATTTGTAATTCTTGCTTGTTTACTTGTTGTTTGCACTTAAAGTCACTACTGTAGCATGGCCGGGAACCACACTAGTGGATCTTGAGGGGTGCCTAACACCTTCCCCTCGAGATAATTTCTAGCCCTTACCAGAACTCTGGTTCTTCATCTCAAATTCTTCCTTAAAGTGTCCTAATGCACTATAATCATTAGGTGGCGACTCTTCAATCCCAAAACCCAATTCCCAAACGGGAATAGAGTTGTCTTTTCCAAAAAA
>NW_017680858.1:4056-12441 GCF_001879085.1 Nicotiana attenuata
GACATTTGGCCCAAGCTTACTTGCTGCTAGGACTACGCGAGCTGGTGAAGCTGTTCGAGGGAGACGAAGATGCCAAATCTGGGGAAGGTCCCTCTGGGACCAAGTAGTTAGGAGTCCTTTTATTCTTTATTTTAATGTAATAAGGCCAATGGCCAATAGTAACATTTTACTTTCTATTATTTAGAGTCGTTTCGGATTCGTCTTATTTTTATCAATAAAATGAGGCATTTAGCATTATAAGTTCTCCAAAACTATTTGACGCTAGGCCTACCTCGGGCACAACGAGGCACCAAAGTTAGGATGCGATTTATATTCTTGCACAATGTGTTTAAATACTGCAATATTTTTCCTCATAACCTGCACTAACTTGTTACCTTTTTTTTTCTTTTTTTTTTCTATTCCCCTCCCCAAAAGTTAGTTCGTGCATTCTGACAGCATCATCATACTCCACAAGATCCAAGGGCCCTCCACCTCCTCCTCCTCCGAGTCCTATCCGGAACAAGAACAAAGGTAGAATGGGAGATCCGAGCGCCAGAAAGGAAATTGAGGTTCCTCAGGGTACCCCAGTTGCTAAGGAAACTGCTACCCAACTTGAGCAAAAACTATTAAAGTTCCAAGAAGAACTGGAGCAGGTTCGAAACTTGGCGAACCTGTCATTTTCTCTCACCGCTCCTAATGTCAACACCCAGAATACCGCACCTCCACAAAATACCAACCCACCCAACACTGCAACGCATGCCACACTCCGAACAACACTCCACTACTCATACCCGAGCCACTGAACACCACAAATGACCATCTCCACAACACTCCTATTTACGCGGATACTGTACCCCATTATACTCAACCAATCTCAAATGCACCTGAGTCTGATGACAAAGACTCCCTTATGAGGAACTTAGCAGAAGAACTCAAGAAATTGACCAGCCGAGTTCAGGGCGTGGAAAGTAACAAAGGTATCGAAGGGTTAAATTATGAAGACCTCTGCATTCAGCCAGATGTTGAACTTCCGGAGGAGTACAAACCTCCCAAGTTTGAAATGTTCGATGGAACAGGAGATCCCAGGGTCCACCTGAGGACATATTGCGATAAGCTGGTCGGAGTCGGAAAGGATGAGAAGATCCGTATGAAGCTCTTCATGAGAAGTCTGAAGGGGGATGCTTTATATTGGTACATCAGCCAGGACCCCAAGAAATTGACAAGCTGGGTAGGCATGGCCTCGGATTTCATGGATAGATTCCAATTCAATACAGAGAATGCACCGGATGTATTCTACATCCAGAATTTGAAGAAGAAATCTACCGAAACATTCCGCGAGTATGGTACTCGTTGGAGGTCAGAAGCTGCAAAGGTCAGGCCGGCCCTAGAAGAAGAACAGATGAACAGGTTCTTCGTCCGGGCTGAAGATCCCCAATATTACGAGAGGTTGATGCTAATCGAGGGTCAGAAGTTCTCCGATATCATCAAACTGGGATAAAGAATCGAAGAAGGCATTAAGAATGGTATGGTTACTAATCTTGAAGCATTACAGGCCACCAATAAGGCTTTACAGTCCGGTGGCACGTCCAAGAAGAAAGATGTGAGTGCCGTAATGGTCGTACAGGGAACCAAATCACCACTAAAATACCACACCTACCCATCACCTCCACTTACATATCAGCCTATCCCGAATTACCAAGCACCCGCACCCTCCTATCCAAATTCACCTCCCGTCTACCAATCATCTCCACCTCTCGGATATCAACCCACCTCACCCAGATACTCTCAGCCAGCACCTGTCTACCAAGCTTATAATGCTCAACCCTCTCATTACCAATCACCTCCCACCCGCCAAAATTTCCCTAGACCTAGGCCAAATTTTGACCGCAGAACTCCCAGACAAGACACAGCCATTGCTGAACCAATTGATCAGCTGTACGAGAGACTTAAAACTGCTGGTTACGTCACCCCTATCCCAGCCATAACTCTAGAGAATCCTTCCTAGTGGTTCAACCCTAATAAGACCTGTGCGTACCATTCCGGCATGAAGGGACACACCCTCGACGAGTGCCGCTCATTGAAGGACAAGATTCAAACCCTGATCAACAATAAGGTCATCGTAGCAAAGGAGCCTGCTCCTAATGTTCGCAACAACCCTCTGCCTGACCACAAAGGTGGGAACATTCACATGATCGAGATCGAAGATGATTGGAACCCCAAAGGGTCGATAGGTTTGATTGGTGAAGGTGATGAACCAAAGAAACCAGCGGTTACACTTAGCCCAATTGTTGTGCAGAATCAGCCCTCTAGGGACGATGAAGTAAACATGTCTATGCCTCTCGAATTTGAAGCGCCTCCTTCTGCAAAGGCGCCCGGGCCAATTGAGGTTGAATTTGGAGTTCTAAAAGCACCTGCACCCTTTGAAGTTGTTGTGTTACCCCCCAAGGGTACCTATTCCTGTGGCAATGTCAGACATAACACCATTCCACTCAAATGACATACCATGGGATTACACTGCCGAAGCTAGGAGGAAAGGAAAGACCAAGACAGAAAAAACAGTTGCTGCAGAAGGAATGACCAGAACAGGGAGGATTTATACCCCAGAACACTTAGCTGAGTCCAGTAAGCAAGCCTCGGACGGCCTATTGAAATTGGGCCCGACGATCTTTGGAGGAAAATACAAGCTAAGGAGTACTCGGTCGTTGAGCAATTAAACAAAACACCAGCACAGATCTCCATCCTAGCTCTTTTACAGAGCTCTGACGCTCACAAGAATGCCTTAATGAAGATACTGAGCGAAGCTTATGTGCCCAGCAACATAACTGGAGGCGAAATGGCAAATATGGTAGGACAAGTGCTGGAAAGCCATAAAATCACCTTCCACGAAGATGAGCTGCCACCGGAAGGACTGAGCCAAAACAAGGCACTGCACATCACCGTGCAATGTGAGGATTATTTCATCACTAGAGTCCTGATCGATGGAGGATCCAGCCTCAACATCTGTCCGCTGATAACTCTCAGAACCTTGGGAAAAAGCCTGCACGAAATCAAAGATGGGGCTATCAATGTCAAGGCCTTCGATGGGTCCCAAAGGGCTACTATTGGAGAAATCAGCCTATGCTTGCAAATGGGGCCGACATGGTTCGACGTCGACTTTCAAGTGATAGACGTCCCGGCATCCTACAACTTGCTGTTAGGACGGCCCTGGATCCACGCTGCTGGAGCCATAGCATCGACCCTGCATCAGGCAGTGAAATTCGAATGGAATCACCAGGAGGTGATTATTCATGGCGATGGTAGTAACCCCATATATAGTCGCCAGACCATCCCAATAATTGGAGGCAGAAGGAGAATATGCGGAGAAACATACCACCACATTGAAAGGGTCAACGCTGTAGACAAGGATAAGTGGTGGGATAACAAGATTGAAAGTATCCTGAAGTGGTGTGGGTACGAGCCTGGAAAGGGACTCGGCAAAAACCTCCAGGGGTTCACTAAGCCCATCGAACTAAAGAAGCATGGTACTACATTTGGCTTAGGGTACGGTTATACTTGGGAAGAATTCCAGAACTGGTCGCCACCATGGTGCAGCCCCTACTATCCATTGGAGCATCTGATACCAAGCCTGGAGCAGACCTTCCAACCGACAGATACTATATATGGGTCAGAAGAAGATGAAGCATTGGCAGCCATGAAGAATCTGTTTCTGGAGGATGATGATATGGATTGTTGTGTTCTTTTGGAGGAGGAAGGGGAGGAAGGCCCTTCCATACAAGAGGTGAACCGAGGAAACCGCCTCAGCAATTGGTCAATTAGAACCGTCAAGGCCCGGAAAGCTTCGGGGTAGCAAGGCTAAACAAAAGCACCATGCATCTCATTTTACTTTTTACTAGCTGATTTTTTTTTTCCGCATTGTCTTTAATTTTGAAAAGAGCTCCGATGTTCCAAACAATCATGAATTTAGTCAAAGCATTTCAGTTTATCATATATCTCGTTCTTATTATTTTCTCTATCATTTACTGTATTTTCACACAACATTACTATTACTTACTTTGATGATGAACCAATGATTGTGACTTGCAATGAAACAACGCAGCAAAAGGATATAGATTCAGAAGAGGATGATATACCAGAAGAGGTCGTCAGAGAGGCTGAGAAATTTGATAATAGACCTAAGTCTAACCTGGAAGAAACTGAGGTCATTAATTTGGGAGATACAGAAAATGTCAAAGAAACTCGCAACAGTGTTCACCTGTCACCATCAGAAAAGGAAGAATACACAGAATTTTTAAAGGAATATGAGGACATATTCGCCTGGTCGTATGATGATATGACTGGTCTCAGCACGTCCATTGTAGCTCACAAACTGCAAACAAATCCAGCCTGTCCGCCGGTAAAACAGAAGCTCAGGAAATTCAAACCCGACATGAGTTTGAAAATCAAAGAAGAGGTTACTAAGCAAGTCAAAGATAAGGTTCTTAGAGTGGTAGAATATCCGACATGGTTAGCCAACATCGTGCCAGTACCAAAGAAAGATGGGAAAGTTAGAGTTTGTGTCGACTACCGGGATCTTAACCGAGCCAGTCCCAAAGATGGCTGACCCTTGCCGAACATACACATTCTTATCGACAACTGCGCCAAGCATGAGTTGCAGTCCTTTGTTGATTGTTTCGCCGGATATCATCAGATATGGATGGATGAGGAAGATGCAGAGAAAACGGCTTTCTCACGCAGTGGGGAATGTATTGTTACAAAATGATGCCATTTGGGTTGAAGAATGCTGGCACCACCTATATGAGAGCCATGACTACTATCTTTCACGACATGATACACAAGGAGATTGAAGTATATGTGGACGATGTCATCATCAAATCCAAGAAATCCACTGATCATATGGAAGACCTGAGAAAGTTCTTCAATAGATTGAGGAAGTACAATCTGAAACTGAATCCCGCCAAGTGTGCATTCGGGGTTCCTGCTGGAATATTACTAGGTTTCATCGTGAGTCTTCGAGGAATAGAATTGGACCCATCGAAAATCAAAGCCATTCAAGAATTGCCACTGCCAAAGAACAAGAAGGACGTAATGAGTTTCCTGGGGAGGCTCAACTATATCAGTCGGTTCATAGCTCAGTCCATAGTCATTTGTGAACACATCTTTAAGATGTTGAAGAAAGATGCTTCTACTAAGTGGACTGGCGATTGTCAGAAAGCCTTTGACAGAATCAAGTAATACTTGTCAACACCGCCAGTCTTGGTTCCGCCCAAGCCAGGAAAGCCTCTATTGCTTTATCTTGCGGTTTTGGATGGAGCGTTCGGTTGTGTTGTAGGACAACAAGATTAAATGGGGAGAAAGGAGCAAGCCATCTACTATCTCAGTAAGAAGTTCACCCCGTACGAGGCCCGGTATTCTTTATTGGAGCGCACCTGTTGTGCTCTGACTTGGGTAGCTCAGAAATTGAGGCATTATTTCTGTGCCTACACTTCTCATATCGAGGATGGACCCGCTGAAGTATATCTTCCAGAAGCCCATGCCCACTGGCAAGCTCGCCAAGTGGCAAATCCTGCTAAGTGAATTCGACATTGTTTACGTAACTCAGAAAGCGATGAAGGGCCAAGCCATAACAGACCACCTTGCTGAGAATCCTGTTGGTGGAGATTACGAACCCCTGAAAACGTATTTTCCTGATGAAGAAGTGTCCTTTGTAGGAGAAGATATTGCAGAATCCTACGAGGGTTGGAGGTTGTTTTTCGACGGAGCTGCAAATTTAAAAGGGGTTGGCATAGGAGCATTCCTAGTATCAGAAACCGTCAGCACTACCCGGTATCCGCCAAGCTCAGATTCCCTTGCACCAACAACATGGCCGAATACGAAGCCTGCATCCTGGGGCTCAAGATGGCCTTTGACATGAACATTCAGGAGCTGCTAGTGATCAGGGATTCAGACTTGCTCATACATCAGGTTCGAGAAGAATGGGCAACCAAGAACTCCAAGATACTCCCCTACTTGCATCACATACAGGAGTTAAG
The DNA here is from genome assembly GCF_001879085.1 of Nicotiana attenuata. NCBI lineage: Eukaryota > Viridiplantae > Streptophyta > Magnoliopsida > Solanales > Solanaceae > Nicotiana > Nicotiana attenuata. The sequence continues at coordinate 10,065 of NW_017680858.1, forward strand.
GAAAAGATTCATAAAACAGAATTTCGACATGTCCCCAGGGTCCAAAACGAGCGCTGACGCACTAGCTACTTTATCATCCATGATCTAGCATCCAGACATAAATTTCATTGATCCCATCCCAGTAAAGATCTATGATTAGCCAGCTTATTGTGCTCACGTTGAGGAAGAAGCGGACGGAAAACCATGGTTCCACGACATCAAAGAGTACTTGACAACAGGAGAATATCCAGAGCTTGCCAACGCCACTCAGAAGCGCACACTTTCGGAGATTATCCAACAACTTCTTTCACAGTGGGGGAATCCTGTATTGGAGGACTCCCGATTTGGGTTTCAAGGTGTTCGAAGCAAAGGAAGCATCCAGGTTATTGGACGAAGTGCACGCAGGGACCTGCGGGCCGCACATGAATGGTTCTGTCCTAGCAAAGAAGATACTCCGAGCAGGATATTTTTGGATGACTATGGAAACAGACTGTATCCAGTATGTTCACAAATGCCATCGCTGTCAGATACATGCAGACATGATAAAGGTTCCTCCAAACGAGCTTACTGCAACAAGCTCACCGTGGCCATTCGTCGCCTGGGGAATGGATGTTATTGGACCTATTGAGCCTGCCGCATAAAACGGGCACAGGTTTGTCTTGGTGGCAATTGATTATTTTACCAAATGGGTTGAAGCAGGTCATACAGGGCAGTGACTAAGAAGGTTGTGGCAGATTTCGTCCGTGACCGTATTGTCTGCCAATTCGGGATTCTAGAATCAATCATCACTGATAATGGTTCCAATCTCAACAACGACTTGATGAAAACCATGTGTGAGTCATTCAAGATCAAACACAAGAATTCTACAGCCTACAGGCCTCAGATGAATGGAGATGTAGAGGCAGCCAACAAGAATATCAAGAAGATATTAAGGAAGATGGTCGAAAGTCACAAACAATGGCATGAGAAATTATCATTCGCCCTACTAGGATACCGCACCATGGTCCGCACATCAACCGGAGCAACTCCCTACATGCTGGTTTATGGTACAGAGGCGGTCCTCCCCACGGAGGTAGAGATTCCCTCTTTGAGGATCATACAAGAAGCAGAGTTGGACGACGCAGAATGGGTAAAAGATCGCTACGAGCAGTTAGCCCTTATAGATGGGAAAAGGATGAATGCAGTTTGCCACGGTCAGTTGTATCATAACAGAATGTCCAGAGCCTTCAACAAAAGAGTTAAGCCAAGGAAATTTACACCGGGGCAGCTGGTGTTGAAGAAAATATTCCCACATCAAGATGAAGCCAAGGGGAAATTCTCTCCCAACTGGCAAGGTCCGTACATGGTTCAACGGGTTCTAACTGGAGGAGCCCTTATTCTTGCAGAAATGGACGGAGAAGTTTGGCCAAAGCCAATCGATTCAGATGCAGTGAAACGATACTATGTGTAACCACTTATGATTTCTTATGATGATGTAGTTTGAACTACGCCTGACCTGATTCCCGTTTAAGAGGGGATACGTAGGCAGCCCTATGGGTTCGGTCTCAATTTAATAAAAATTCCATTTTTCCTCCCTGCTATTGGAACAGGGGAAGAATTTTGAGGAGGACCCTCAAAATTCCAAAGTTAGTTTTCAGCCATTCATCGCCAGGAATGTAACCTCGGTAAACTGGGGCAGAATTTTGAGGAGGACCCTCGAAATTCCGGAGCAAGGAAGGTTGCAATGTCTTGAACCACGTCGCAGTCGTTGGGTCATCTAAAGAAAACTATTTTATATTTACGAAATCATGCATAACTATTGTTCGAATTGCTACTGTTTAGCAAAGCTATCCCAATGATATGCAACGGCGGAAGCCAGGGGAAAACGAAGTAGCCTTTCCCCCTTACAAAACTCACGATTTTTCTTTGGATGCAGGCACCAGACTAACAATATCGTCAGGTATATTTATGCACGCATACTTTCTCAAGAATGCAACCTCTCAGAATCATCACTTGTTCGTAATTGCTATCCATACACAACCTCCCCAGCAGTCACGATATCATCTATCAGCTAAGAAGTCTTACCACTACTCGTCCTTTTACATTCTTGCATTGCATAAGGCTACCTTTCTGCCTTTTGAGACTAAGCACTGTCTCCATCCTGCATTTTCTTGCATTGCATAAGGCTACCTTTCTGCCTTTCGAGACTAAGCACTGTCTCCATCTGCATTATCCGCATTGCATAAGGCTACCTTTCTGCCTTTCGAGATTAAGCACTGTCTCCATCCTGCATTTTCTTGCATTGCATAAGGCTACCTTTCTGCCTTTCGAGACTAAGCACTGTCTCCATCTGCATTATCTGCACTGCATAAGGCTACCTTTCTGCCTTTAGAGACTAAGTACTGTCTCCATCCTGCAT
>NW_017680859.1:0-12440 GCF_001879085.1 Nicotiana attenuata
ATGCATGCTTAGTTTAAGTAATGGGTAGAAAACATGCTTATAGGATTTTATTTACTTATCTGCGCAATAGATAACCTGTATAGGACATGCATCTCATACATTAGAGATCCTGCTCTAGGTTCTTTACTTTCAGCCTGTAATTATACTCATTTCGTAACCATGATCAGTTAATAACAAGCAAATAACTGTTATAAGGCTATTGCTGCATTCTCATAATCATTAGCATTCAGAAATCATGTTTTAGGAACTCCTATGTACATTAGACATCCTGTTGTTTAGGGTTTTATACTTGTCTGAGTTGCAATTATTAAACGCCTTATTAGCATGCTTAATCTAATAACACAAGTACGGTTAACTGTATGTGTACCCCTTTTAAAATTGGAAATCAAATATGCATGTTCACCCTTTAAGATAATTAGGCAATACGCACAACGCCTAGGCAAACTTTAGGCCTAATAAGAATTGATTAACCATGTTTTTACCGGTTTAGGACTAATCAGCCTCTTTTAATTTTGAACTCTACCGCTCCCATTCTTGCTTTGACTTCCTGAAGTTTACTCAGTTTTTTTATTAAAACTCCCGCTCTATTTGGAAACAGATCTTGAAATTGTGCATCTATTTACTCTCACTGATTTTCTGATTCTTGTTCTATTATGTTTTCAAACTACTGGGTTACCATTCTCTGCCCAGAATCGTGTTGTTTTGAATACTTGTCCTGCATCTCGTTAGATACTGTCACTACTTTATTTTCAAAAACCATGCTTTAATGGTTCTTTTACTAACTCAACTGTTGTTACCTATTCCCTTTTTTAAACTCCCATCTTTGAGACCTTAAATGTGTTTGAGATGTGCTAATTACGTGTTCACTTGTGGAGGTATCTGTGAGCCTTTATTTGTCTTTGTATGTTCCCTTATGTGCGGTCCTATTTGTTATGTATGTCGCTTAGCATTTTATCCTTTAAACTTAAGGGTTCAGCCTAGTCCTTACCTTGTAGGAATAGTGGTCCTAAATACCCTCTAGGACTTATAGGATGGGACAGGTAATAGTACGCAATAAGCATTCGTGACTAACCCACGCATTTTAAATAACCTTTACGGGTGGGAAGGGTAGAATATGGAGATGATGACCGATGCGCTAATATATCATGTAGCCCCTCTTATGAGGAGTGATTACTGGATATTGCATTGACGTGATCCATATTAATCATAAACCTAGGACCCCCTTCCCTTTACTTTTTCTTTTTTTTTTATCTACTTTCTTTAGAAATTGTTTAAATCTTTCATAAATTTCTGCCCTCTTTGCTTGTCCTCACAGTTTCAACTTATTTGCAATGTTATATGCAAACCTCTTCTATTTGAGCCCTTTAATTGCTTACTTGAATATGTGAAGTCACAATTATAACATGGCCGGGAACCACACTAGTGGATCTCGAGGGATGCCTAACACCTTCCCCTCGAGATAATTTCTATCCCTTACCGAAACTCTGGTTCTTCAAACCCAAACCCTTTTAGTGTCCTAATGCACTTTAATCATTAGGTGGCGACTCTTCAAATTCCAAAAGCCCAATTCCCAAAAGGGAAAGATTTGTCCTCCCAAGTGTCGTAAACCCAATTTCGCCTTAGAAAAAGGGGGCATCGACAGCATGGCGACTCTGCTGGGGATGTGTTTAAGCCTTTTACCATTTCATGCTATTTGTGACTTCATTCTTCTTTGCATGTCTTTACTTGTTTTTAAGTATTTATTCTTTCTTCTATTGCGAAACTAACTTGGTTCTTTGTTTCTTTTCTTTGATGATTTCTTTTATCGCTTTCCTTCAATACTGTTGTAAAACTGCAATTATTGTAACCATTATTTTATGAACGTGAAAGTACATGACAATTTGTTAATTATTGTATTGCATTTTTTTTCGACATCATATTCCACTCGTGCCAAACAAAAGACCATATCAACGCTTATAATGAGTGGTTGCGCTCTTCCGATATTATCACCCCCTAAATTTGGCAAAGGCATATTTGCGGTAAAACTAGTCGATCAACGGTGTAGTCGACGGTTCCGCGCCTTTCCCTCTTGAGTTGTCCGCTCAAGGGTACCTTGTCTAATACCCCATAGAAACCATTTCTCTTTAAAATTGTGCATGTATCATGGTCAAACTTAGGCGAGTAAGTTATGTTGTCCGCATAATGACTCTTTAAGATAGCCTTGTCCAAAGTCCACTGAGTTTCCTTGAAACCCAAACGGACGCTACCATGTTCTATGCATTTATTTGGATAACTAAATTCTTTGTTATGCTAATTATTGACGTTAAATAGTCGAGTCCGGTGGGGGGAAAAGGGTCTAACCTTTTGTTTTGCAGAAAATGAGGCATGAAGTCCCCAGATTCGGCATGGTCACCAACATCCACCCCAAGCTGTTGAATTGGTGGAAAGATTTGCACTCTAGTGATCAAGCTCTTGTTAGAAAATATCTAGGAAACCTACCTTCTCTCCTAGACATTCAGCCTAACAACAGGATCATAGAAGCTGCAACTTTGTTTTGGGACTGGGAGAGATCGGTGTTTCGCTTCGGGGACATAGAAATGACACCTTTACTTGAGGAAATAGGAGGGCTAGCTGGGATACCATGGGAGACTCCGGGTTTGCTAATGCCGAAAGATCGTAAGGGTAGGGGTTTTCTTAAGATGATGGGTTTAAAGAAGAATCCTGATTTGACATGCTTGGAGAAGTCTTACATTCCATTCGACCATTTGTATGAAAGGTACGGCCACAACAAGTCATACCGTACCTATCCAGACGAATTTGCCATCACCTCATTGGGGCACATCCACCAAAGGGTATACGTGTTTATGTTCTGTTTCTAGGGAATGATAGTTTTTCCAACAAAGAAAGCCAGAATCAACACCAAACTGGCCATGGTCACCAAGACCTTGATGGAGGGAATTAACGGGCAGCCATTCAGCCTTGTGCCAATGATAGTTGCAGAGATACACCGAGCCCTAGAAAGATGTCAACAAGGGGCCAAACATTTCAAGGGATGTAATTTGCTACTCCAACTATGGCTTATGGAGCACCTCCAAAGGGGTGAGTACCGGCAGGAAATCCATCGTAGAGATTGGGATGATCATATCGCTTTCCATCACCCAAAGCGGATGAATTATATGCCCAACATGTTTGCCCAACCAGAGAATGCTAGAGAGTGGGTCGAGCTCTTCGATAATCTTACTGAAGACCGGGTGCAATGGATGTTCGAGTAGTCCCCTACTGAAGAATTCATCATACAGTCTAGGGATACTCCATTTCTGATACTGATTGGTCTAAGAGGGACCTGCCCATATGTCCCTATCCGGGTTATGAGACAGGCAGGTAGGAAGCAGGTTATACCAAGGGTCGACAAGATGAGTCACTACCGGGCTGACTTCCAGGCTGACGATAGTCCGTACAAGTGTCAAGCCCAGCATATGTGGCATAGCAAGATTGTCCTGGGAAAAGACACCATTGAGCCAGATCGCTACCATGCTGGTTGTACTCTACATTACCTAGGCTGGTTGGAAGACGATCACAATGGTTTGGATCAGCCCGGATTTGTTCGAGGTCAGAGGATCATTGATGAAAAGGCGGAAGCACAGGTAAAGTACAACCAACTGCACAAGAGGATGCGGGAATGTGAAAATGAGCACCGTGAAATACAAGAAGCCAATCAGAAGCTAATTGGAGAATGGAAAGATATGGCTGTCAGCGCCAACAAACGACTGATCTGTTTGGAGCGGGGCATAGTGGAGCTGGAAAAGAAGTTCTTGAAGAGGGTTGAAGATTAACGGGTTGCTGAAGGAAATGAAGGCGGACATCTGGCGAGAGCCTACTTGCTGCAGGGACTACGTGAGCTGGTGAAGCTGTTCGATGGAGCTAAAGATGCCGAGTCTGGGGAAGGTCTTTCTGAGACCAAGTAGTTAGGAATCTCTTCTTTGCTTTAAATGTAATAAGGCCTATGGCCACTAGTGACACTTTTATTTCCTGTTATTTAGTGTCGTTTTGGGATTCTTCTTATATTTCATCAATAAAATGAGGCATTTAGCATTATAACTTCTCCAAATTTATTTGTCACTAGGCCTACCTCGGGCATAACGAGGCTCCCAAATTAGGATACGATTTATATTCTTGCACTATGTGTTTAAATACTACAATGTNCCGGAAACAAATCTTGAAATTGTGTCATCTATTTACTCTCACTGATTTCTGATTCTTGTTCTATTATGTTTTCAAACTACTGGGTTACCATTCTCTGCCCAGAAATCGTGTTGTTTTGAATACTTGTCCTGCATCTCGTTAAGATACTGTCACTACTTATTTTTCAAACCATGCTTCAACGGTTCTTTTACTAACTCAATTACTGTTATCTATCCCCTTTTTTTTAAACTCCCATCTTTGAGACCTTAAATGTGTTTGAGACGTGCTAATTACGTGTTCACTTGTGGAGGGATTTGTGAGCCTTTATTTGTCTTTGTATGTTCCCTTATGTGTGGTCCTATTTGTTATGTATGTCGGTTAGCATTTTATCCTTTAAACCTAAGGGTTCAACCTAGTCCTTACCTTGTAGGAATAGTGGTCCTAAATACCCTCCAGGACTTATAAGACGGGACGGGTAATAGCACGCAATAATCATTCGTGACCAACCCACGCATTTTAAATAACCTTTACGAGGTGGGAAGGGTAGAATATAGAGATGATGACTGATGCGCTAATATTGCATGTAGCCCCTCTTCTGAGGAGTGATTACAGGATATTGCATTGACGTGATCCATATTAATCATAAACCTAGGACCCCCTCCCCTTTACTTTTTTTTTATCTGCTTTCTTTAGAAATTGTTTAAATCTTTCATAAATTTCTGCCCTCTTTACTTTTCCTCACAGTTTCAACTTATTTGCAATGTTATATGCAAACCTCTTCTATTTGAGCCCTTTAATTGCTTACTTGAATATGTGAAGTCACAATTATAACATGGCCGGGAACCACACTAGTGGATCTTGAGGGATGCCTAACACCTTCCCCTCGAGATAATTTCTAGCCCTTACCCGAACTCTGGTTATTCAACTCAAACCCTTCTTGGTGTCCTAATGCACTTAATCATTAGGTGGCGACTCTTCAAACTCCAAAACCCAATTCCCAATAGGGAACGAGTTGTCCTCCCAAATGTCGTAAAACCGATTTCGCCTTTTAAAGAAAAAGGGGGCATCGACAGCATGGCGACTCTGCTGGGGACTTTCTTTAGGCTTTTACCATTTCATGTTACTTGTGACTTTACTGCTTCACTATTGCTTTTATTTAATGTCTTTATCTCTTTTCTACTTCGAAATTGACTTGGCTCTTTGTTTCTTTTCTTTAATGCTTTCTTTTACCGCTTTCCTTCAATACTGTTGTAATTGCTGTAACTATTGTAATCATTACTTTATGAACGTGCAAATACGTGACAATCTATTTCATTCTTGTAATTGCATCTTCAACATCATATTCCACTCGTGCCAAACAAAATACCATAGCAACTCTTATAATGAGTGGTTGCGCCCTTCCGATATTATCACCCCTAAATTTGGCAAAGGCGTATTTGCGGTAAAACCAGTCGATCAGCGGTGCAGTCGACGGTTCCGTGCCTTTCCCTCTTGAGTTGTCCGCTCAAGGGTACCTTGTCTAATACCCCATAGAAACCATTTCTCTTTAAAATTGTGCATGCATCATGGTAAAACTTAGCCGAGTCAGTTATGTTGTCCGCATAATGACTCTTTTAAGATAGCCCTATCCAAAGTCCACTGGGTTTCCTTGTAACCCAAACGGACACTACCACGTTCTGTGCATTCATTTGGAGAACTAAATGCTTCTTATGCTAATTGTTGATATTAAATAGTCGAGTCTGGTGGGGGCAAGGGTCTAACCCTTTTGTTTTGCAGAAAATGAAGCATGAGTTCCCCAACTTCGGTATGGTTAGCACGCCCTCACTCTTGCTGACATGGTGTAGGAATCTCCCATCAAGTGACCAAATCAATGAATGGAAAGAGAGGGTCACCAAGGCTAACGAAAAGCTGGAATATCTGGAATACAGTCTGCTGGAATTGGAAGGAAAAGTGAGAAAAAGAGTCACCGACTGCCAGAACGCTGAGGGAAACGAAGGAGAACGCCTGACAAAGGCATTTTTACTGGAGAACCTGCGTGAACTAGAGGATTTGATCAACGAGAGCATTCAACCTGGGGAAGGTCCTTCTGGGACCATGTACATAGGAGTTTTTGCTTTACAAATGTAATAAGGCCCATGGCCACTAGTGACACTTTTATTTCCCGTTATTTAGTGTCGTTTTTTGGATTCGTCTTATTTTTTATCAATAAAATCAGGCATTTAGCATTTCTAAGTTCTCCAAATTTACTTGTCGCTAGGCCTACCTCGGGCACAACGAGGCTCCCAAACTAGGACACGATTTATATTCTTGCACTATGTGTTTAAATATTGCAATGTTTTCTCCTCATGATCCTCACTAACTTTTTACCTTTTTGTTTTTACTTTTGTTTTATTCCCCTCCCCAAAGGTTAGTTCGTGCACTCTGGCATCATCTTCTTACTCCACAAGATCCAAGGGCCCTCCACCTCCTCCTCCTCCGAGTCCTATCAGAAACAAGAACAAGGGGAAAATGGAAGATTTGAGCAACAGAAAGGAGAACTCAATTGAAAGGGTAGAGGTTCCTCAGGGTATTCAGGTTTCCAAGGAAAGTGCCTCCCAACTTGAACAGAAGATATTGAAGTTTCAAGAAGAACTGGACCAAGTTCAGAACTTGGCAAACTTGTCATTTTCTCTTATTACTCCAGATGTCAACTTTCCCAACACTCAAAATCCCGCACATCCACAAAACATCCCAAAACCACAAAAACAACCCACTCATGCTCAACACTGCAACACATGCCACACTTCAAACAACACCCCATTGCTCATCCCTGAACCGCTAAACACCACAAATGATCATCTCCACAACACCCTCATCTATGTGGAAACCATACCACACCCCATTTAGCCCACCTCAAGCGCACCTGAGTCTGATGACAAAGACTCTCTTATCAAGAATCTGGCTGCAGAACTCAAGAAGCTGACTAGCCGAGTCTAGGGTGTTGAAGGAAACAAAGGTATCGAGGGGCTGAATTATGAGGACCTTTGCATTCAGCCAGATGTCGAACTTTCTGAGGGGTACAAACCTCCCAAATTCGAAATGTTTGATGGCACAGGGGATCCTAGAGTCCATTTGAGGACATACTGCGACAAGCTGGTCGGAGTCGGAAGGGATGAAAAGATTCGCATGAAGCTCTTTATGAGAAGTTTGAAAGGGGATGATCTATCTTGGTACATTAGCCAAGACCCCAAGAAGTGGATAAATTGGGTAGGTATGGCGTCCGATTTCATGGACAGGTTCAGATTTAACATAGAGAATGCGCCAGATGTATTCTACATCCAGAATTTAAAGAAGAAACCTACCGAGACATTCCGCGAGTATGCTACTCGTTGGAGATCAGAGGCTGCCAAGGTCAGACCGGCTTTGGAAGAAGAACAGATGAACAGGTTTTTCGTTCGAGCTCAGGACCCACAATATTATGAAAGGTTGATGCTGATTGAGGGCCAGAAATTTTCCGAAATCATTAAGCTAGGAGAAAGGATTGAGGAAGGTATTAAAACTGGTATGGTCACCAACTTTGAAGCATTACAGGCTACCAACAAGGCTCTACAGTCTGGTGGCGCGTCCAAGAAAAGGGATGTGAGTGCCGTGATGGTTGCATAGAGAACAAAATCCCCAATCAAATATCAAACCTACCCATTACCTTCACTCACATATCAACCTATCCCAAACTACCAAGCACCATCGCCCTTCTACCAAGCTCCACCACCCGCTTACCAATCATCTCCACCTCCCACATATCAGCCCACTTCACCTAGATACTCTCAACTCGCACCTGTCTACCAAGCCTATAATACTCAACCCTCTCACTATCAATCCGCCCCACTCGCCAAAACTTCCCTAGACCTCGACCAAACTTCGACCACAGACCTCCCAAACAATACACTGCCATCGCCGAACCAATTGACCAGCTGTATGAAAGGCTCAAAGCTGCTGGTTACGTCACCCACATCCCTGCCATAACTCCGGAAAATCCTTCCCAATGGATCAACCCGAACAAAACCTGTGCATACCATTTCGGCATGAAGGGGCATACCATTGACGAGTGCTGCTCGCTGAAGGCTAAGATCCAAGCTTTAATCGACAACAAGATCATCGTGGCAAAGGAGCCTGCTCCTAATGTTCGCAACAACCCTCTGCCTGACCACAAAGGGGGAGGCATTCATATGATAGAGATAGAAGATGATTGGGACCCAAAGGATTGATTGGATTGATTGCTGAAGGTGACGAGCCAAAGAAACCAACAGTCACACTTAATCCGATTGTTGTCTAGATCTAGCCTTCTAGGGACGCTGAAGTGAACATGTCTATACCACTTGAGTTCGAAGCACCTCCTTCTGCAAAGGCGCCAGGACTAATTGAGGTCGGTTTGGATCCCCAAAGACACCTGTACCATTCGAGGTGGCTGTGTCGCCATCCGAAGCAAAGGTACCCATTCCAGTGACTATGACAGCCATAGCACCATTCCATACGAAGGCCATTCCTTGGGATTACACTGCCGAGGCGAGAAGGAAAGGGAAAACCAAAGCTGGAGAAGCAATTGGAGCCCAGGGTATGACGAGAACCGGCAGGGTTTATACTCCAGAACATCTAGCTGAGTCCAGTAAGCAAGCCTCTGGATGACCAACCGTCACTGAAACTGGGTCTGATGACCTTTGGAGGAAGATACAAGCAAAGGGGTACTCAGTCATCGATCAGCTGAACAAGACGCCGGCCGAGATCTCCATTTTAGCTCTGCTGCAAAGCTCCGATGCGCATAAGAATGCCTTGTTGAAGATACTGAGTGAGGCATATGTGCCCAGCAACATAACTGGAGGAGAAATGACGAACATGGTAGGGAAAGTATTTGAGAGCCACAAAATCACCTTCCACGAAGATGAGCTTCCACCGGAAGGGCTAAGCCACAACAAGGCATTTCACATCACTGTGCAATGCGAGGATTATTTCATCACCAGAATTCTGGTTGACGGAGGGTCCAGCCTTAATATTTGTCCATTGGTAACTCTCAGAACATTGGGAAAGAGCCTGCATGAGATCAAGGATGGAGCCATCAATGTTAAAGCTTTCGACGGATCTCAAAGATCCACTATTGGGGAAATCAGCTTGTGTCTGCAAATTGGACCTACTTGGTTCGACGTTGACTTTCAAGTGATAGACGTCCCAGCATCTTGCAACTTGCTATTGGGATGGCCCTGGATTCATGCCGCTGGAGCTGTAGCATCAACCCTACACCAGGCAGTAAAATTTGAGTGGAACCACGAAGATGTGATTATTCACGGCGACAGTAGCAATCCCATATACAGTCGCCAGACTATCCCGGTGATTGGAGGAAGAAGGAAGATAGGTGGAGAAACTTACCATCACATTGAGCGGGTCAACGCCGTGGACAAGGATAAATGGTGGGATAACAAGATTGAGAGTATACTGAATTGGCGTGGATACGAACCTGGCAAGGGACTTGGCAAAAACCTCTAGGGAATTGCCAAACCCATCAAGCTGAAGAAACATGGTACCACTTTTGGTTTGGGATATGAATAAACCTGGAAAGAGTTTAATGAATGGTTGCCACCATGGCGCGGTCCCTACTATCTACTGGGGCATCCGATACCTCACCTGGAGCAGACTTTCTAGCCAGCCGATGTCATATATGGGTCGGAAGAAGAGGAAGCGTTGGCGGCAATGGGGAATTTGTTTTTGGAGGATGATAACATGGATTGTTGTGTCATTTTTTAGGAGGAAGGGGAGGAAGGCCCTTCCATACAAGCTGTGAGCTGAGGAGCGCGCCTCAATAATTGGTCCATCAGAACTACCAAGGCTCGGAAAGCTTCGGGGTAGCAAGGCTGAACAGAGCACCATGCATTATCTTTATTTTGCTAGTTGATTTTCTTTCCGTATTTCTTTAATCGAAAAAGAGCTCCAATGTTGAAAACAATTATGAAATTTATCAAAGCATTTTAGTTTCTTATAATTCTCGCTCTTATTATTTTTCATCGTTTATTTTATTTACACAGCATTACTATTACTTATCTTGATGAACTGACGATTGTGACTTGCAACGAGACAACGCAACAAACGGACATAGACTCAGAAGAGGATGATATACCAGAAGAGGTTGTTAAAGAGGTTGAGGATTTTGAGAACAGGCCTAAGTCTAACTTGGACGAGACTGAGGTTGTTAACTTGGGAAACACAGAAAATGTTAAAGAAACGCGCATTAGTGTTCATCTGTCACCATCAGAAAAGGAGGAGTACACGGGATTCCTAATGGAATATGAGGACATATTCGCCTGGTCGTATGATGATATGAGTGGTCTCAGTACATCTATTGTAGCTCACAAGTTGCCAACCGATCCGATATGTCCCCGGTAAAGCAGAAGCTCAGGAAGTTCAAGCCTGACATGAGTTTGAAAATCAAGGAAGAAGTCACCAAACAAGTCAAATCCAAGGTTCTCAGGGTAGTGGTGTATCCAACATGGTTTGCCAACATTGTGCCAGTGCCGAAGAAGGATGGGAAGGTTAGAGTCTGCGTCGACTACCGGGATCTCAACCGGGCCAGTCCGAAAGATGACTTCCCCTTTGCCGAACATACACATTCTGATTGACAACTGCGCCAAGCATAAGTTGCAGTCCTTCGTTGATTGTTTTGCTGGGTACCATCGGATATGGATGGATGAAGAGGATGCTGAGAAAACGGCTTTCATTATGCCGTGGGGGATGTATTGTTACAAAATGATGCCATTTGGGTTAAAGAATGCCGGGGCCACCTACATGAGGGCCATGACCACAATTTTTCATGACATGATACACAAGGAGATCGAGGTGTATGTAGACGATGTCATCATCAAATCAAAGAAAGCCGCTGACCACCTAGGAGATGTGAGGAAATTCTTTAATAGACTGAGAAGGTACAATCTGAAGTTGAACCCCGCCAAGTGTGCATTCAGGGTTCCCGCCGGAAAACTAATTGGGTTTATCGTGAGTCGCCGAGGAATAGAACTGGATCCATCAAAGGTTAAGGATATTCAAGAATTGCCACCGCCAAAGAACAAGAGGGATGTGATGAGTTTCCTGGGGATACTCAACTATATCAGCCGGTTCATAGCTCAGTCCACTGTCATTTGTGATCCGATCTTTAAAATGTTAAAGAAAGACGCCGCTACCAATTGGACGGACGACTGTCAGAAAGCTTTCAACAGAATTAAGGAGTACCTGTCAACACTGCATATTCTGGTTCCGCCCGAACCAGGTAGACCGCTATTGCTCTACCTTGCAGTGTTGGATGGGGAATTCGGTTGTGTTTTGGGACAACATGACGAAACGGGGAGAAAGGAGCAGGCTATCTACTATCTCAGCAAGAAGTTCACCCCATACGAGGCCCAGTATTCTCTACTAGAGCGCACCTGTTGTGCTCCGACTTGGGTAGCTCAGAAATTCAGGCATTATTTCTGTGCTTACACTACGTATCTCATATCAAGAATGGACCCATTGAAGTATATCTTTCAGAAGCCCATGCCCACTGGCAAGCTGGCCAAGTGGCAGATCTTGCTAAGTGAATTTGACATTGTCTACGTGAATTTGAACTACGTCTGACCCGATTCCCGTTTAAGAGGGGATACGTAGGCAACCTTATGGGTTCGGTCACAATTCAATAAAATTTTCATTTCCCCCGATATTGGAAACTGGGGCACAATTTTGAGGAGGACCCTCAAAATTCCGAAGTTAATTCTCAGCCATTCATCGCATGCAGCCGTCAGAGGCATCAGCCCATTAAACTAGGGCAGAATTTTGAGGAGGACCCTCAAAATTCCGGAGCAAAAGAGGTCGCAATGTCTTGGACCGCATCGCAATCGTCGGTTCATCTAAAAGAAAACTATTTTCAATTATGTATTTACATCATACTTTTACTAAATCGTGCATGGCTACTATCAAAATTGCTTTGTTTAGCGATGCTACCTTAATGAAAACAAGAGCCGAGTAGGACAAGCGAAGTCCAGGGGAAGACGAACTAACATTCCCCCCTTTTTTACAAAACTCACGATTTTTCTTTGGAAGCAGGCACTCAGGTCGCAAAATCATTAGATATATCTATGCACTCATACTTTTTCAGGAATACAACTTCTCAGAATCATCACCTATTTGCAAGTGCTATCCGCACACGGCATCCCCAGCAGCCAAAACCACACAATCAGTTATCGGCCGTCATCTATCAGCTAAGAGATTTCATTACTATTTGCCTTTTA
>NW_017680860.1:0-3027 GCF_001879085.1 Nicotiana attenuata
GTTAACAGAGTCATAATTTCCTCGGGTCGGGATTCAACTGGTGACTTGGGACACCCTTAATCTCCCAAGTGGCGACTCTGAAATCTTAATAATAAATCCCGTTCCGATTGTCACTTCAAGTTGGAAATAACTCCCTTTATCATACCCTCTTCCGGTAGGTGTGTAAAAAGGAGGTGTGACAGCTCTGGCGACTCTGCTGGGGACGAGAACCCAGAACTTTGGTTCTGGGTTCAGAATTCGAGCTTAGATATATTGTATTTGGCTTTATCTGATTTTCCCACATGTTTCATGCCAAATGTGCAAAATATTGCTTTTTACCGCTTTGATATTATCTGAACTGTATATAAACTATGCCGAAACCCTTCTCTTCCCACCTCCGGGGATGTGCTTACTGGTTGAGACTCCCTATTCTGTTAGTGTCAATACCCTGAAATAAGAAAGAGGCCGGACAAGTTACTAAGCCGGATGGCCCTTTGGTTCCCGGTACGTAGCCCCCTCCTCGACTCGAGTTGTCCGCTCGGGTACACAGTCTAGAACACATACCCAGGTTTTGAACCTAGAAGAACTTGACTTCATGCCGGATCCCTAGTAGGACGTTTATCTGCATCACGTGCATATGACTTAGGGGACTCAACACAGGGGTTGGGTCCGTCTAGGACAGCTGTACCCGGAATAATGGACCATCCTGATACATCCTACTTGTGCATTTATCTGTTTGGACTCGCATGCTGACCCGCTTTGAATATCTGGAAAAATTGCAAAACAAAAAAGAGAAAAGAGAAAATAGCAGTCTAGAGAGTTAATTACCTATATTAGAAAAACCAATGGCCAAGTAGTGCCGAAATTCCGCCGGATTTTCGAGAAAAATAAAAGGAAAAAAAAGAAGAAAAGTAATTTTTTTTTTAGTTTGTTTTGTTTGCCAATGGAAAAGAAAAACAAAAAGAGTTTTATTTTCTAATTAGTTTGTTTTATTTGCCACTGAAAAAGAAAATACAAAAAAGAGTCTTGCTTTTAGAAATAGTGTATTTGCCAACAAAAAATAAAAAGAGTTTAGTTTTCGAAAATAGTTAGTTTTATTTGCCCGAACTACGCATACCTGATTCTCGTCTTCCGGGGCGTGATACGTAGGCAACCCACATAGGGTCCGGTCTTCCTAGTAAAGCTTAGGTTTTTTGGCTTTGCGGGGTCTTAGCCAAATTTTACACTTCTAGCCACCTTTTGGTTAAATAAGTCATTTTGCAAAAATAATGGCAACCATGTCTTGCATGTGTCTAATAGGGAATGTTATTGCCTCACATAGTGTTGGTTTAAGTTTTCTCATACAGGTGTGAATTTACTAACCGGAGTTTGAGCAGGACAGATACCCCAGGACCGCTGCATTCAGGAGTTGCTTAAGGAGATTTATTCTTATTTTTATTTTTAGTTATTTTTGGGTATTTTTTTTTATCGTCTTTTACTTTCTAAGTTTTGTATAGAGATGTCAAGTTTTTGTCATTATACTTTTATTTTCATATTTGACAAGGTGTGGTGTAACTCAAAAATCCAAAAAAAAGATGTTGCATTTTATATTTCCGGTATAAGTTTTCTTTAGAATACTAATTCTAGAAATGAAAAATTGAGGTTGTTTTTCCTTTAGGCAATTAATATCTAGGACTTAAAATGAATTGTTTTTATGTTTCCTTTAGTATATCAGGACCAAAATTCAAAAAAAAAAAAAGGGATTTTCTTTTAGTACTTCTTTAAAACTTTCTTTAAAGTGTTAATTTCAAAATTCAAAAAGATTTTCTTTTGAGGTGTTTCTTGGGGAAATTAGTGAAAATGAAAAAAAAGAAACTCTTTTTATTTTCATTAGAACTTTAGGATACTGTACATAGAAGAAAAAATATTTTGTTTTATCTTTTTCATTGCTTGTTTCAAAAATCTTGCATCAGGATATTAAATGAAAATTCAAAATATTTTCCTGTGGTTTATTCTCTAGATTTTCTTCCTAAAGACAAAAAAAAAGAATCAAAAATACTATTTTTTCTAGGGCTTTCCTTAATAATTCCCGTAGGGTGTTTGTTTCAAAATGAAAAAAAACAAAGAGAGAAAAAATACCCGTTAAGCCTGAGTTTAGAAAAGGAAAAAAGAGAACGTCAATTTGTTTCTTGATCTTCCAGAACTACGCTAAAATCTGATTCATGCGGGGTCATGATACGTAGGCAACCTACATAGGGTTCGATTGAATCATTTTTTTTATTTATTAAAAGGAAAAAAAAGAGAAAAATGGGAAAAAGAGAAAAGGAAAGGAAAAAGAGGCAGAATTCTGGGATGTGAGAAATGAGAAGGAAGAAAAAGAGTGATAATTAGAAAGAAAAAGAAAGAAAATGAGCAAGATAAGAAGTGTGAGGGAAGAAAAAGAGAGGTTGACATAAAAATTGGGATGATGCCAACTGACCTTTGTACCCTCGAAGTCATTTTTAGATCCGATAACTGTGGCTAGGTGCATTGCACGTAAAGTGAAATTATCTTATGTAAATGCCCTAACGCTAATGTGATGGTTTCATTTTGTCATATCATTTAAGAAAGGTGGTTGGTTTTGTGGTTTTTAAAGTAACTCTTCCATACAACACAAAGGCAAAAGGCAATGGCTGAGAACAACAGAACTAACTGGGTTGATACGGGTGCCCAAAAGCAATTTTTCAGACCCATATGCGAAAGGCTTTGATCGTGCTGTTCGATGCATGTACCACTCTAAAGTCCGGGGGCATAGCATTGAAGATTGTCGCTCTTTGAAAAGGGAAATAGAAAGAATGATTCAAGAAGGGGTAGTTGTGGTCAATGACAGTGACAGGGAGCATGCGAATCCTCTTGGAAACTTGTTGATTAAAGTTGATAATGGTCTTGGCAGTATTGATGCGAAACTCAGTGGCTAAGATGCCGTGCTTGGTAATTGGGAAGACGCTCCATTTCTTGGTCAGCCGGAGTGGAATTTTGGTGGTTTATTTTGTTGTCATTTCTGTTGTCCGGGTTATTTCAGGGTTGTAA
>NW_017680860.1:10811-12439 GCF_001879085.1 Nicotiana attenuata
ACCAGTTCTGGGAGCCTAAAATTCCCTCAAAATAATACTGTTATATTGACATTATGATCAAAAACAATCTGGTTTTTCTCAGTGATCTGTTCTATATTTGAAAGTTACTGCAAAGAGAGTCGTTGGGGTTTATTTGAGTTGCTGTAGTTTGATTTTGAGTAGTCAAGTTGGTTTTGGGTTGCATCAGTGCTCGAAATTGTTGCTGTGTTTGGTCTATCACTGGAATTTCGAATCTGTTCCTGAACTTGCTGTGTTGACTGATTTGTTACTGGATTTTGAACTTATTCCTGGGCTGGTGTTGAGAACTGTTACTGCTGCTGACCTTTTCCTCTTCTTATTTGCAATTACCAGGTACACGTTTGAATCTGCTCTGCTGTAACTTTGAGCTTGAAATGGAATACAATTACTCACCTATTTGATCCTGAAATATGCTGCCTGGACTGTGGTGTTTTGGTAGTTAAATAGGCGTTAGATTTAATTGTACAGCATAGTGTAAAATCGATTTGTATGTGTGTAAATCCTGGACTGTATAATTGAGACTGGACTGGACTGCTTTCGATACTGTTGAGACATTTAGATTTGATTGTAGTTCACGTTCCCAATATCTGGATACCGCATATAAATGTTAGAACTAGAAATCCTGAATATGAGCCTTTTTATATTTTTAGAACTGCAGTCCCGTTGTATTAATTCGAATAGGCATGTTAATATTACGCCAGGGTATTTGCACTATTCATGCTGAGCTTGCACAACTCTAACAGTCTATTGTAATTGATGACCACTCTAGTGCATCAGTCACCTCCATTGCGTGTAACATGTAATATGATGCTTCCCTCTGGTTTGTTTTTCACCGTTAGTGATATCTAGGAACTCACAAGTAGGCAAGTAAATAAGTATACTTTGTTCTCCCTCGTATAAGTCATTGAATACAATTAAAATAGCCTGAAGTCACTCAGTAGAATCATATTTGGTGATTTGAGACATTGATTGGTTTGGCGTAGGCCCAGGCCCAGTTTTGACTCCATCCTCGTTTGGGCCTGGACCAGGGCAGTTTGATGGCCCAGTTGGAATCGTGCAGACCTGGGTGTAGTTTTCCCTCGTTGGGCTTATCCTAGAGCCCAATGGCTGGACTGCGGTGCATAATTACCACTTAGTCCAATAATAAATTAAGTAGGACTTTCCTCCATTACTAGAGACAAGTAAAAATAGAGAACCATAGTTGTTTTTTTTAGTTTTGCCTTTGAATAATAAATGAGACAAGCCTCGCCAAACAAAAACACACAAATTACGAGGCCTTCAATAAATATTACATTAATTTTTAGACTTCGGGATGGGCCGTTTAGCGAATTTCACGGCCTTCCCCAAATAATAATACGTTAGTCTCTTTAGGCGCGTATTTTAATAATATTACCTTCTTAAATGCGGGTGCACATTTATGTGACCCAAATCCAAATCTCAACGAAGTCGAAATGTGTTAACAATCACGGGTGCACTGGTGCGACATGGTTCGAGGCGCATTTTCACGACGTTGCAATTCTTATTAAAAATAGAAATAAAAGCGGTTTACTAATAAAAGCACATAAGCTAGAACATGTTTTGAAATCAGATAAAATCAAATACAACAGTTG
>NW_017680861.1:0-4063 GCF_001879085.1 Nicotiana attenuata
GACTTAAAATTTCACTTAAAAATTTTATTTCCATCCATTTCCCATTCACCCTCTTTTAAGTATTTAATATATTAATTAAACACATCCAAAACCCAACATTTACTTATGCTGAAACTGAGTTTTTGTGTTGGCAGAATAGCCTAAATGGCACTTATACTTGTCCCACTTTGTCATCCCGGTCCCCAAACTTAATGAAGTTTCATCTAGACACCTCTACTCGTTCAAAAGTAATATTTTAAACCCTTCTGACCGTGTGTGTTCCTCAATCGTCTCACTGTATTATCCACATCAGATAAAAATATTCCATGTCATTATTTTTATTCACAAAAATTATTTTTGGAAAAGAAAAAGTTGAATCCTAAAGTTTTCTCTCACAAACACATTCATGTCTTTCTCTCTCTGAAAATCAGCCATTAGTAGGGATTGAGTTTCCTTGATTCAAGAAATGCACGTGGGAAGTTGCAATTTGAGAGGATTGAGGGAATCAAACCCAGATTATAAGTTCTGGAGGAGCATACCGGAAGAAGAAAAGGCAAAAGACATCTGGTGAATCAAAAGAATCAGGGCAAGATTAGCCCACTTGAGCTTCCATACCCATCCCACCAACACCCCAACAAGAACAATAATCCATATGAGCCCCACAAACATCACTAGCTCTAACAATACCTTCCCAAAATTAAGACTTTCTAAAATCTCAAGCACAGCCGCTACTAAAACCGTAATAACAAGCCAAAAAAAAAGAAAAAGATACAATCCCCTATACCACCTTTGAGCACGACGTCAAAAAAAAAGAGGAAAAGATGAGAGGAGAAAGGGGTAGAAGGAAAAGAAAATTGGAGATTGGAAGACGCTTGAATGCTTCTCGGCGTTAACCCCCTTTATTTTTTCTTTTCTTTTTATTTTTTGGTATTTTTAGTTAGAATCATAAACTTTTACTCGCTTCTTAAAGCGTGTAGTCACGCATTTTATCCAACTCAGCAAAGCAAATGCCACATAGGCTTGGTCAATGGTCAAAAGGGTTTATAATATTACTTTTGAACGAGTAGAGGTGTCTAGATGAAACTTCATTAAGTTTGAGGACCGGGATGACAAAGTGGCACAAGTATAAGTGTCATTTAGGCTATTCTGCCTTTTATAAAAGGTGTTCTCTAAAATGAATCAATTAAATTGCCAACGCCCAATGAAATAAATATTATATTTCATATGTCGTGGAATTTTATAGAAGCATTATCAATTTATGATTCTGTTGAATGGGGATACCTGGAGCAGGTGTTGACAAATTTACAGCTCCAGGGAAGTTTGTGAAATAGATAATGAGGTATGTGACAATTGTCTCCTATTCCATTATCATCAATGAGCAGCTACAATACCATTCTAGGCAAAGAAAGGCTCTCGCCTCCTTATCTATTTTAGCTTGTGAAATACTTGACCAAGGTTTTAAAAACACTCAGGAGAGATCCTAATTTCAATTACCATTTTAAGTGTGCCAAAACGAACATTGTCCAGCTCAGCTTTGCTGATGATCTACTCTATTCTGTAGAGATGTTATCATATCTGTGCGATTGTTGTATAAGTGCTTCCAGGATATCTCAAAGGCTTCAAGATTAGTTGCTAATGCTGAAAAAAACTCTATTTTCTTTGGTGGAGTAAGTGCTAACATGCAGCAAGAGATACTGCAAGTCCTAGGCTTTTCAAAAGGGACATTACCGGTTAGATATTTGGGAGTGTCCCTAAGTACCAAACGACTATCATTAGTTCAATGCCAACCTCTCATTGAGAAGATGATTGATGGATTATAATAAGCAGCGGAAGCAATCCCAGTATCAAAATCACATGTAATCTAGACAACTAGCATAAACGGGATTTCACGGGTTACCTCTTGAAGCGTGATCAAACTCCTTTATCACGTGAGCCTCCAATTCTACAGCAACTCAATGAATTCTCCACACCCCGCACGATCACAATCTCCGAACGTTCCACGGTCTTCTACTGTGTTACCCAAATAATACCCGGAAATAGTAATTTCATGTGGGCGAAATTTCTAAGGAAAAAGGGGCTGAAATTCGGCCACCATGTGCTCCTCTTTCTAGGTGGAAAACCTTATGTATTTATAGTACAAGTTTTAAGGGTTAAAACCCTGTTCCAAAACCTGTTGGGTTTTCTTTTCCACCAGAAAAAGGTGTGACGACCCAAAGGGTCATCACCTGTTTCCTCATTCATTCTGTGCTTCCGAGGCCTTGAAAACCTCATTTTTACTTGCCTCGATTTGCGTGCGCAGTCCGGGCGCGTAGCCGGAAAGCTTTTATGTTGAAATATGTGAATTCTGTGAAAAATTTGAAGAATTTTGATATTAATATGTTTAAGGTTGACTTCGGTCAATATTTTTGGTAAACGGACCCGGACCCGAGATTGGACGGTCCCGGAAGGTCCGTAGAAAAATATGGGACTCGGGCATGTGCCCGGAGTCGACTTTCGAGGTCTAGAGCCCGAGAAATGAATTTTTCTGTGAAATTGTTTTTCTGAAATTATTAAGGAAAATGGAAATGAAAATTGATTAAAAGACTGTGGTATCGGGTTCGTATTTTGGTTCCGACGCCCGGTACAAGTCTTATATATTGTTTAAGGGCTTTCTGTGAAGTTTGGTCGAAACCGGACGTCGTTTGACGTGTTTCGGACCTAATTATCTAAAGTTGGAAGTTTATGAAGTTTGAAATAGAAATGATGAGTTTGAGGCTTGATTCAATGATTTTGATGTTATTTTGGCGATTTGATCGCTCGAGTAAGTTCGTAGGATGTGTTTGAGTTAGCGTGTGTGATTGGTTAGGAGCCCCGAGGGCTCGGGAGTGAATTGGAAGTGGTTCGGGGTGTTTTTGCACTTTGAATGGTAGCAGATTTTCTGCAATTTTTACTCAGGGATTTCCTTCTTCGCGATCGCGCTCTTCCCCACGCGATCGCATAGCACTGAGTCGTCTTCCTTCGCGATCGCGTCTTGAACCACGCGATCGCGTAAGCCAAATCCTTGGACCCCCAGTAGTTCTTCTACGCGATCGCGTATTCCTCCACGCTATCGCGATGACCAGTCAGTGGTACCCTTCGCGATCGCATCCCTATTTCCGCGATCGCGTAGGGCAATTTTTGCCCAACGAAAATTTTTTAAAAACAGAAACAGTAGCTACGGGTTTAATCACAAAAATACACGAGCTCTTCTTCTCTACAGCCCCTAGGCGACTTGTAGAGCGATTCTTCACCAAATATTCTTGGGTAAGTGTTATCTAACTTGTTTCCTTCAATTTCCTTCATTAATTAGTGAATTCCTAGCCCTAAAAACATGAAATCAAGGTAGAAATTATGGGTTTTGAGAATTTTGGGTGATTCAACCTCAATTGGGGGTCGAATCTTAAAACAAATTATATATTTGCACTCGTGGGGTTATGGGTGATCGGGTTTTGGTCCGAGCCTAGAGTTTGGACCATGTGGGCCCGGTATCTAATTTTGGTATTTTTGGAATAATGCTAGAAAATTCATGTCTAGGCTATGAGAAGTTGCCATTGAGTCTTTATTGATATTGTTGAATTAATTATGCCTAGATATCACTGTATTGGAGGTGGAATCACGAGGTAAAGCAATAGTTGAGGATTAAGCGGATTTCAAGGCTTTGAGGTAAGTGTTTGGTTTAAGAGCTTGAGGGAATAGGAGTTGAATCTTGTTGTTAATTGCTATGTGATCGAGTACGATGTATAGGCATGGTGACGAGTATCTATACATTGGTGTCTAGCATGACCGTGAATCTTTATAATGTGATTATCGTGACTTGGTTGTGAACTCCGTGTTTATTGGAGGATTTCTATTTGTTGTGAATAACCTGTGAACGGTAATATGATCACTTGATTCCTGGGAGCATTGGCTCGAATTGTGATACGAATATTGAAAGTATACGAAATGACTTGATTCTTTGGAGCGTTGGCTCAAAATAGTAAAGTGAATTATAAGATAAGGAAAGTAAGAAAGAGAAAGCGTTGTTGATTATTCCCTTGTCGGGACGTTTGGTTGAACTTGTTGGAAT
>NW_017680861.1:10620-12438 GCF_001879085.1 Nicotiana attenuata
GTTTCCGATGATCCTACCAAATTTCAGGTCATTCGGAGATCGTGAAATTTATGATCGCCAAAAACTTGACCAAATTCGAATAAATTATTTTTGGCGTATTTAGGATTAAATCCATGTGATTTGCATTCTTGCTATATATCATATCAAGTTAAACCATCTGTTTCAGATTTAACACAAATATAGCCGATACATAAAGAATAATTTTTCATATTTATAACAAATTCAATTTAATAAACTGCTTGAAAACTCATCTAAACGACCTCAAAATGCCGAAAAACAGCATGATTCACTGCTTAGCAGTGAGTTTTTCTCACTAGATTGTTTTCGATGAACCTACCAAGTTTCAGGTCAATCGGAGTTCGTCAAATTCATGACCACCAACCTGTAACCAAACTCGGAGAATAACCGTTTTAAGCAGTTTCATGAATTAAAATAAATATGATATTGATTTCCATTCTTCTTATAATTATACTATGAGCTCAAGGCATATATTATGTTCTTCCTATTTCTAGGATACACAATATCTTCTTGTGCAATAAATTATACTTTTATTAAATACACAAGAACCTAAGATATTATATTTTCTCCTGTTCGGCAAAAACCCCAATATCTCTTCTCATGGGTGGAGTTGGTCTCACTAGTACCCAAAGATAGAACTCTTTTCCTAGTTAGGAACCTCCACCACTAATGTAGATTTATCAAGGATAATTTTCACATGGTACATTAAGCAGATTTTCATGACTCAAATAAATAGACCATTTTGTGGATCCTACTTATTAATCATAATGCTCAATCCATGAATAGACACAATTTCACATGTACAAATTTATTAAGAATTTTTCATGAGTTCAAATAAACAAACCACTTTAGTGGTAACTATTTATTACTCACAAAATTCTCAATTTACAAGTGAAGATACATGTAGCTCATAAAATTATTTTATGGCAGATTATGGACCATAGCTTAAAAGCCATGCCAATAATATAAAACTCATACAAAATATCGTCATATTTCACTTAATTACAACCTCCAACCAGAGAACAAAACTTTTCATCGAAAATCCAAGACTAGCAATCATGCAGGGCATGAAAACATAAACTAAAATTTGAGAAAATTTTTATGCACCAATATGCCTAACGCTCCAATCATTAGTCATCCAGGATATCAAACAAAGGATTTCACTTTCTTACTGTCACGACCCCAAACACGGTCGTGATGGCGCCCAACAATATTTCTAGGCAAGCCAGACCACAATCGTTCCCAAATTAACCGTAAACCTCAAACCGACAATCTAAAGAGATTATAATAGTTTTAGAATAATAATCCAATAATTTATAATAGAATAATACTGAGAAAAATACGAAGTCTAATAAAACACTCCCAAAAGATCTGGGGTCACGAGTCTAGAGCCTCTAAACAATCTGAATAACAATATCTGAATGAAATTACTCAAGTCTGGAAATGTATATATAAATAAAACTGAAATAGGAAGAGTAGTCAGGTCCTGCGAACGTCAAGCAGCTACCTCAACAACTGTGAATAGCTCTGGAAAACAAGGACTGCTCTGCTAAGCCTCCGGTGTACCTGAATCTGCACACAAGGTGCAGGGAGTAGGGGTGAGTACTACCGACTCAGTGAGTAATAAGCATATAAAATGTCTGAAGATAAGAAATCCACGAAATGCCACAAAGCAAAGCTATAACTAACAGTCCTACACCTTACTACGATCTAACAGCAAAACAACTTCAAATATAACAGTCAAGTAAAATGTAAGGATGCAATGCAATGCACATGACCGCTACGGCGCGTAGCCCGATC
>NW_017680862.1:0-680 GCF_001879085.1 Nicotiana attenuata
AGTAATGACTTTAAATGTTATGAAACCCCGGATTGCACATCATGGTGCTATATTGAGGTGACGCACACGCTAGATGACGAGCGTGGGGTCGTGAACTGTTGGGGATTGTGACTTAGTCCATCCCGAATGATTGTTTTACCGCGTATTTGATTGAAAATATTTGCTATCACTATGTTTTGGGCTGAATGCCATATTTGGGCCTTGTGCCAGCTATTTGGACCCTTAGGGGATTTTTACTGATATTTCCTCACTAGTTGACTTTATTCTTGTACTCAGTCATGTTATATACCACTGCTTTCATAACTCAGCCACCTTTGCTCGTTTTCGATATTTCTAATTGATAATAGGGCTGAGCATCATGCTTTACTGTTGCCCGAGTGGCTTATGAGATTCTGACTGAGTAAGGATGGCGAGGCCGTGCCCGATGTAGGCTTTCTTCGTAAGGTCGGTGTCGTCCAATTGGACTGGGTCGAGATCTTCGACCGTTGCTTTACAGGCCTCCACGACGTCGGGGTCTCTAACGGCGTCCTTTGTCGGGTTTGACCTTAGTCCCCGACACAGCTAATTGCTATGCCTCCGCGCTCGCCCTCCTCAGCTGTTGGGTGTGGGCGCAATCTTGAGCTATTTTGTAGCATTCCTGTGCGGTGCGCGGCTCGCCTCGAATGTTGAATACTCCCCAT
>NW_017680862.1:3597-12437 GCF_001879085.1 Nicotiana attenuata
GGGAACTCGGATAGATGGGATAGCTTGGTAGTAGGCCGGATTGGCATGGTAATGGATATGATTGGTTCTTGAGTGCTTATGAAGCGGTGGGTTTCCACAGGTGTTTCGTGGCAATACTCTTAGGTTTTGATGGCTTGTGTAGCTTGGTTGAGTTAGAAGGAATCAGTTCTGATGGTTCGGTTTTGTGCAAAAGGGGATTCGTAGAGTTCTTGATAATTTCTACCATGGTTAGAGATGTATATATTCTACTGGCATGAGGAGCATGGGGTGTATAGTGATTTTCTCCTAGATGGGATCAAATAGAGAGTTCTTGGCTAGAGAAGTACGTAGTTGCTTGTGGATTGGAATGGATTATGAAGTTTTCATATTTGTCATAGGATGGTATGGAATATGCGGTATGTCGTGTAGGGTGAGATCTGCATGTGTAAGGTCACGGTTCAGTTTTGAAAGGAAGGTCATAAATTCTTAGGCAGCACGGGCAGTTTCAGATGAGTAGGTAAATGATGTTACTAATGGGTGTGGTTTGATGATGGTATACATTTTTAGAAAGGGTAATGTGTTTGAATTAAGGATACTTCATTAGTATTGTGGCACTCTTTTATTGGATCGACTGCCGATGTTCAAGTTGGCTTGGTAGCACAGAAGAATTATAGGAGTATCCCTCGTGGAATGATCGAGTATCGGATGTGTGTTAGACGTTCGGGCAGTGTAGTTGGGATCAGATATGGTGATTCGTGTGCTTTACGGATTAGGAGACTAAGAGTTTCCGTGATTAGATGGCTTTGTGGTTGTGGACTGTGAGAAAACATCTAAGGTTGGTCAGAGGGTAGTATGTGTTATGATTCAGTCATTGTGAACCTTCAAAGAGGTAATTATCTATTGTGGGTGACCAGAGTTGAATTGGGGTTCATTAGTAGGTCCAACATGGCTGTGTGTTCTGCACCTGGTTGGATTTGTTTACTCCGAACTGCTATTGTTGAGAGATGTGCCATTCGATTGTTGTTGATCTTATTCGTGATCTATGAGTTACTCACCTGTGTTACGAGGAGTTGAGATTTGGTGGTTATATGCACATATGGTGCGGTTTCATTTGGTCTTTATAGCGAAATTTAAATGAGACGGGTATTTGGGTGTTGCATGAATTGTTGCTCATTGGATATTTTCCTTCGGACTGGTGTGGCATTTCGTCATTTTCTTCTCCAGGGTTTTGGTGATTCACTTTTGGGTGCTAGGCATCAAATTGCGTTTGGTTGATGATTTTGGGCATGGTGACTTGAGGTGTTTCATGCGGACCAGTGTTTGGATAGGGTCGCGCATTTCAGCGAAGTTATGTGGAGGTATGATCCTTCGGGCTAGATTCGTATGTTCTGTTTCTACATTGTGTGACGGGTTCTCAGCATTTGGTGTGGTGGTACTCGTGAGCTTGTGGTACAACTCTCTCATTTGAGTCATTTTCATGATTTGAGTACGTTCAAATTGTTGCTTATTGGTGCGTGGATTGCACGAGTTGTGACTTTAGATTGTATTGGTGTGTCATGTCACCAGAGTAGTTGTGTTGGAATTTGATGAGGTTGTTGGGATCTAGAATGCATACAAACGGATTCGGTTTCAGCGTGTTGGAGGGATAGTATCGATATTCGGCTCAGAAATTTGCTATGGTCCTTGCTAAAGGAGAAGCGGCTTCATGAATGGTTGACCTGACGTATGGTTATTGATTTTCTACGTGTTTCATTTATCATTGGCAGTATATGAAAGTGTTGGAATGAGACTTTAGTTGATAAGAGGTTTACTATCAGTATTCGGTAGTTGTGTGCAACTGCTGTGGTTAGAAGTTATTGCTACAAGTGTTCGGGTTATGGGGGTATATCATGTGATTGCACCTGAGGTTGCAGGTATGGGTTATCACAGCTTGTTCGGGCTTATTCAGAGTATAAATGTGAGATTCTAATCTTGTAGATGATTTCAAAAGTGGAAATGTGGTTCTAAGGTTTACGGACTAGGTTGGATTGCGACATTTCAGTTACATTGTGTTATCGGACCTATATGAGGTAGGGTGACGTGGGATCACCCCCGAGTATGTTCATGGTAAGGTTATACAGATTGGTGGCTTTTGGAACAACTATGGGCACGTTCGAGGACGAACGTATGTTTAAGTAGGGGAGGATGTAACGACCCGACCGGTTGTTTTGAGCTTTTGCACTTCCCTCGCCAGTTATCGGGCATGTCTAGCCCCGTATTATGCATTATGACTTATGTAAATCGTTGGTTTTGGTTTTCAGGGTAATCGGAATGAATTTGGAAGAACAGTTCTCAGTTTGAAGCTTGAAATTCGAAAGGTTCGACCAAGTTTTGACTTGTTTGTATATGATCTCGGATTGGAATTTTTATGATTTGGTTAGCTCCGTTAGGTGATTTGTGAATTAGGAGAGTGATCGGAATGTGTTTTGGAGGTCCGGAGTAAATTTAGGCTTGAATTGGCGAAATTGAGTTTTTGGCGTTTTCCGGTTGATATGTGAGATTTTGATTTAGGGGTCGGAATGGAATTCCGGAAGTTGCAGTAGCTCCGTCATGTCATTTGGGATGTGTGTCCAAAATTACAGGGCATTTGGACGTGATTTGGTTGGGTTTTTGATCAAAAGCGTAATTTAGAAGATTTTGGAATTCTTAGGCTTGAATCCGACGCAAATTTGGTGTTGTTGTTTTGAGCGTTCCAAAGGTTGGAACAAGTTTGAATGATGTTATGGGATCTGTTGGCATACTTGGTTAAAGTCCCGAGGGCCTCGGGTGAGTTTCGGGTGGTCAATCGGACCATTTTCATGTTGTGAAAAATTGCAGAATTTCTGCTGTTCAGTGTTGCAGAGAAATGACCTTCGCGTTCGCGAGTAAGCCCTCGCGTCCACGAAGGGTTAGCTGGTGAGGCTGAGGATTTAGCCTTCGCGCTCGCGAGGAAGGCTCCAAGTTCGCGAAGGGCTGGGGTCTTGTGCATCGCGTTCGCGAGGTCAGTGCCGCGTTCGCATAGAAGTAAGGTGAGCAGCTGGGTCCAGGGTGGTTGTTCTTCGCGTTCGCGGGTGTAGCGTCGCGTTCGTGTTGATACCCAATTTTTCCCTATGTATTTTTCAGTATGCAAAATAACTTTAAAATGGCATATGTATGCATATATAAGTATATCCAAGTGTTTCATTATTTTTCCTTAATTTTTAAATCAATTTATTCCCCTATTTTATCCATAAAAATCCAATAATAATTTCTAAGATTATCAGTTTTGGTGATTCACTTGTTGAACTTTTATATTTATGCTAAAATATAACCAAGATGATTTTTGCATATTTTTACAAATTTTACTTAGTATTTTTAAAGCTAAAATTGCATAATTGCAATATTAGCCTCTTTTAGGATTTAATTACGTTTACATTTACAAAAATTAACTCCAGTATTTTTAAATAGTTAATTATATGTTATAAATCATTTTAGCACTTTCAATTTATTTCCAGAAATTAATTTATTACTTTTTATAAATTAAATAGGGAAAATTGGCTATTTAAATAATGGCCCAATTTCATTTCAATTATAACCTAAAATCTGACCCCAATTGAACCCAATTAAACCTCGACCCAATCCAATTAAACCGACCCAGACCCGGATCCCCACCTACCCTTTCTAATCTCGACCGTTGATCTACCAGATCAACGGTCCACGTTATTTCTTGCCTTTTTAACCCAACGACCCCCCAAAACCCTACCCTATTCATTTATTTGCACCGCCCCTGAATCCCTCATCTCCCAAATTCTCTCTACAACACCACCCAAACCCTAGCCACCGCCACCCTAATCCACCATAATCCATGGCCTTCTAGGGTCATTTGAGACCTGTACCAGCCTTCCCTGGCTTTTATGTGTTTGGTTCTGTGGTTTCATGACCAGACTCCAAAGGAGTTTGGTCCAGTCCTTGCTCGACTAGGTGTTCATGGCCTTTCTTCGGCAAACCATGGCCATTCGAGTCAGATCCTTGACTCTTCTGGCTAGATCTGTAATTTTCAGGGCCTTTCTCATTGCTTTTGGGTTTTTTGAAACCCTAATCTCTAAGACTTTTTCGATTTCCTTCAGATCTACCTTAGATCTGTGCTTGCCATGAACTTTTTAAGTGCTTCTCGAAGTTTCTTTGACCTTTCTTTCAAAATGACTCTTCACTTTCCGATTAGGGTTTTCCTTCAAGTTTTTCTTTTCAAAATCTCTTCTCTGATTTTAACGTGTCTGTGATTTTTCTATGTCTTGCTCATGTTGTTCTCCTATCTGAGTTAGCATGTTGAAAACCCTAATTTCTTTTGGGTTCATTCGAATTCTGAAACTGTTTGCTAGCACTTGTTCGATTTATTTGTTTATCATCTTTTAAAATCGATTGTTGTTGAAACCCTAGGTCTTTGGGTCTGAAATTGTTTGAGTACTTGACTCGACTAAAGCTTTGTTTTTTAAAACTCTCTTTTCTCTATGTGACTTATCTGACTATGGCTGAAACCCTAACTTTTAAAAAGGGTTTCCTCACCTGCTATTTTCGAAACCTTTGCATGTCTCTGAGGCTATATTTTCTTCTCTATTGATTCAATGTGATTTGACCTACTCGATTACTATGCTTCGAATGCTTGCTTTACTATTGAAACCTTGCCTACTTCTGCTACTACTGCCCGTTTGTGATTTTGTCCATGAGTTTGGCCTCGCATGTCTGATGGCCTTGTTCACTTTATTTATATGCTGAAGTTTCTTCCTTGATTGATCTTCATCTTGTGACTAATTTCAAAGCTCTCCTTTTATAAACCTTGATTTCACTCGCCCGTTCAAAATTGATTGATTCTTTTTCGTTTGTTGTAATATTTACCTTGCTGAATCTTTTCCCAAAATAAGTATATTTTTGTACTTAGACTCGATTGCTTACTTAATGTTTTTTACTATTTCTTTTATGGCAATAACCAGGCTGTCTCTAAATTGATTTTCTTCCTTATTTGAATATGTTAAACAGTGATTCCTTAATTAAAGGAAATCACTTGTACGATTGATTCTGACTATTGATTGTTTCCATATTTGTACTAAAATTTTACTTATTTTCCTTCCTTCACTCGTTTTCAAATAAGGCTATAAATACCCTGCATATCTCTTCTTTCAAAAACAACGAACACAAGGAACGAAACACTTGAGTTCAAAACACACACTTCACTCAAAACTCTCTCTCTTTTTCTCTGTTACTACTTGTGTTGCTTCCTTGTCTAGCCGGCTGAAAGCCAAGGCTAGGCTATGGAAATTTGCTTAATTTTCTTGCTGCATTTGCTTCTTTACTGGTATGTTCTAATTAATTTTCCAGCATCAATAACAACATGTTTCCTTACTATTTCCCTCACTCTTGCTTGTTTCCTGCTTGTGTTTAATCAAGTTCCATTACTGAGCATACTGCAATCTGCCCCTTTCTCTTCTGAATTAATGTTTTCTTATGTATGAACTCTGTCAGTCACTTATTATGACTTATGAATCCCAAACCCCCGTATCCCCTATGTGTTTGTATTCCTTGGTTGGTTTGGGCGCATGTCAGCATTAGACATTGCTGTGCATAATCCAAACCTGACCTCCCCTGGGGTCATAACTTTCATATCCCCTCTATGTGTTGTATTCTCTGGCTGGTTCATGGGTATGCCAGCACCATCTATTGCTGTGCATGCCCAGACTTGACCCTTTCCTAGGGTCATATGCTCCCTGCAATGAATTCCCAAACCCCTAACCCCTTTGTATGAAAGTGCTGATTCTGTGTAATACTACTATTTTCCAATCACCCTTACCCCTCTCTATTCTCCACTCAGTTTTAAATCTCTGTTTCTGCACTTCCACTATACTCTTAGACTTAGGTTCTGCCCTCTTGTGTGAGCCTTGCCTTGGGACCCATGAGCTCCCCCTGAACTTGGACACATAAGGGCTGGCCCTTCCACACTGCACTCATCTCTATCTGGTTATCCAAACTTGGGTGTAAGGACTGCCCGGGGTCCCTTGAGACCCTTAGGGAACTTTGACACACCCAGGTCTGAGAAAGGCTTTGAAACAAGTGGCGTTTGAGGTAATTTGTTCCATAACTCAGAGAGGAAGTCAGAAACAGGCTTCCTATGGATGTAACTTCTTATTTTCACACTTTTCTGATGTAATTCAGTATTTGGTCTACAATAACTTGTAATAAACATTGGGGTTGGTTAGTGAAAAGGGCTGGGTAATTATGCATGTTTGACTATTAGAAGGGTAGAGAACATGCCTATAGGACCTGTTTTTGTATGATTAATTCAGCATTTAGATAATATGCCTATAGGATTTTTAGCCCGCATGTTTAATTCTGCATTTAGATAACATGCCTATAGGATTTGTCCCAAATTCTGCATATTTATTACCACACTTAGACACCATGATCCTAGGATCTAAATGGTTACAATAAGACATCATGCTCATAAGATTAAAATCAGTATTTCTCCCTAGAAATCATGCCTATAGGAATCTCAAGTAAACCCTGCCTGCTTCATTTTGCGTTTGACTAGGTATCATGTCTATAGGAATTGAAAAATCAGCAATAGCAGAGATCATGCCTATAGGATCTGAAACCAGTCTAGTTTAAAATTAGTTTGACTCATACTGTTCTGAACTAATTTTTCAACGACTCTCTCTCTTCTTGTTAATACGGTTTGGAAAGCATGCCTATAGGATCTCAAATCGCTCGTTTAATCGTTACTGCTTTGCCACATTTTGAATCAGTAGTAGATACCATGTTTATAGGATCTCGCCCAAACACCTAGGCAAGCCTTAGGTGATAACAATAATAAAACTGAACCTGCCTTTGTTAATTAGTAATTACTACAACCAGCAGGCAGGCCTGATTCAGACTTCTTATCTGAGTTATGTAATAAATTGGTCTGCTTCAACAACTGAAACTCTCTTTGCCTTAGTATTTTAGATTCAGACCTTGATTGTTGTTTAAGTCATGCTATTTATGTGCTTTGCTTGAGGAGCTATACATGAGCCTTTTTGGGTGTTTACATGTTCCCCCTTAATGTGCAGTCCTATGTGTTTTGTATGTCGCCCTAGCTTTTTCACCTTTTGAAACCTCAAAGTCAGCCTAATATCCCTCCCTTTTAGGAATAGTAGTCCTAAGTGCCTCCGGGACTGATAGGAATGGGACGGGTAATAGCATGCAATAGCGGTCGAGACCAATCTGCGCTTTAGTACCTCGACGGGGTGGGAAGGGTAGATATGGATATGATGACCGGTGCGCTAATACCACGTGTAGCCCCTCTTTTGAGGAGTGATTATCGGGTATTACATTGATGTGATCCATATTACAAATAAACCTAGGACCTCCCCCTCCTCTTTCTTTTCCTTTAAATATTTATAGAATTATAATTTCTTTTCAAAATTCGCTCTTTAAATAATTGCTCTTTCAAACTCTTATGTGTTTAAACTTAATCCCCTACTATTTGAGCCCATTATTTGTTTACCTGCTAACTGCACAAATTCACAAAGAACTGTCTGGCCGGGAACCACACTAGTGGATCATGAGGGGTGCCTAACACCTTCCCCTTAGGATAATTTCAAGCCCTTACCCTATCTCTGGTTATCAAACAAACTTAGAAGTGAACCCCATAGGTGTCCTAATGCACCTTAAATCATTAGGTGGCGACTCTTCAAATGCAAAAACCCAGTTCCCAAAAGGAATGAGTTGTCCTATGCCCAAAATGTCATAAACCCGATTTTCCGATGCAAAGAGGGAAAAGGGGGGCGCGACAGCATGGCGACTCAGCTGGGGATTTTTAGGCTTTTACCATTGCAGATTATTCTTGTGAATTTGTACCTCTCTCTATGTGCAATTATTGAATTCCTTTCAGCATTAATTTCTCTTTAGAAGCAAAACTGACATTTTTCCTTGTTTTCTTTCCTTTATTGCTTTAAATTATAAAACTGCTGTATTTATCGCTTTCTTAATGTACAAATACATGTCAACATGATTTCCTTTTATTTATTGCGTAATCATGCTCAACATCATACTCCACTCGTGCCAAAACAAATCCTATAGCAACGCTTACAATGAGTGGTTGCGCTCTTCCTATATCATTACCCCCTAAATTCGGAAAGGCATATTTGCGGTAAAACTAGTCGATCAACGGTGCAGTCGACAGTTCCGAGCCTTCCCCCTTGAGTTGTCCGCTCAAGGGTACCAGTCTAAAACCCCATAGAAACCTTACTCTGTTTAAACTGTGCATGCATCTGGTCAAACCTAGCCGGGTCAGCTATGTTGTCCACATAATGATCCTTTAAGATAGCCTTGTCCAAAAGTCCACTGGGTTGCCCTAAACCCAAACGGACATCATCACGTTCTGTGCATTTATTTGGAGAACTAAGTGCTTCATGCTAATTGTTGATGTTAAATAGTCGAGTCTGGTGGGGGTAAGGGCCTAACCTTGTTTGCCTTGCAGAAAGATGAGGCACGAAGTCCCGAGATTCGGCATGGTCACCAAAATCCACCCAAGATTGCTGAGTTGATGGGAAGATTTGCATTCTAGTGACAAAATCTCAAAAGGGTTGAAGACTGTCAAGAGGCTAAAGGGACCGAAGGCGGATATCTAGCCAGAGCATACCTGTTGCTGGGACTTCGCAAGTTGGGGAAGCTGTTCGATGGAGCAAAGGATGCCGAATCTGGGGAGGGTCCTTCTGGGACCAAATAGATAGGAGTTTATCTTTTCGCTTTATAAAATGTAATAAGGCCAATGGCCATTAGTGATTTTATTTCTTGCTTATTTAGTGTCGTTTTGGGATTCGTCTATTTTTTAC
>NW_017680863.1:0-5061 GCF_001879085.1 Nicotiana attenuata
ACACGATCCAATTTTAATAATATATATAAGTGGTCGGCGTGCCACACGATCCCATTTCAAGTATATAATGGTTTCCCGGTAAGGGAACAAGTATGAATTCAACTATCCCGGCAAGGGAGAATACAAATAAACAGTTAATTCCCAGCAAGGGAGAAACAACAATACTTACACGTCCCGGCAAGGGAATAATTACACCTCTTTCTCTTTCGTTCATTTCTTACTTCCTAACCATGTCAAAATTCGAGCCAACGCTCCAAGGAGTTTACAAATCATATTTCCTCTTCATACTCTTCGCATTATATAGAAACCATCAATTAAACAAGGAAGAGTCACTACAGAATCCCAAATAAGCACAAATAAGGACTCACGGTCATGCTAGACACCGGTGTATAGATACTCGTCACCATGCCTATACACAGTACTCAACATTTAACAATTAGCAAATAATACCCTAATCATATTCCCTCAAGCCAAAGTTAGATCAAACACTTACCTCGAATGCTCCAAACTCAACTCAAGCTTCTAGTATAGCCTTACCCCTCGAATTCACCACCAAACCGCTCGAATCTAGTCACAAATTACTTGAATGTATCAACAAATGCTAATTGAATCAATTTGAATGCATGAAAATGAATTTCCCCCAGTTTTACTCAAAAATTCCCAAAACGCCCCCCGGCCCACGTGGTCAAAACCCGAGGTTCGAACCAAAACCCGATTACCCATTCCCCCATGAACTCGAATATATATGTTATTTTGGAATCGAACCTAGAATTGAGGTCCAAAACCCCCCCAATTTTAGAAACCTAGGTTCTACCCTAAATTCCCAAATTTCTCCATTAAAACCTTTGTTTTGAAGTTGAAATGATGTTTAAAGATGTTAAGGAGTAAAGAAATTAAGTTAGAAATCACTTACCAGTCGTTTTGAAGAAGAAGAATCGTTTGGAAAATCGCCTCTTGTGTTTTGGGTTTTGAAAAAAGTGAAAAATAACTGAAAATTCCGGCCTTATATACCATACTGAAGGCTCAGCGCGGACCGCGCAAAAGTGCACCGCGGCCGAGCTGGGGAAGTGGACTAAATCCCCTCTCTGAATCTCCCAGCGCGGACCGCACTGATTAGTCACGCGGCCGCGCTAGTCGACTTGAACCACTGGCCCTCTGAACCTAGCCACGCGGACCGCGCAAGAATGCCACCGCAGCCGCGCAGCTTCCAGCGCGGACCGCGCGGACCGCGCGGAATCGACCGCGGGTGCGCTGGGGGCCTGCAACTCCCTGAACCTGCAACCATCTGATATTTCTAGCATACGACCTCCCGGGACCTACTCGAAACTCGCCCGAGCCCTCGGGGCTCCAAACCGCACATACATGAAAACTCAACAACATCCTACGAACTTAACCCTGCGATTAAATCGCCAAAACAACATCATATACATAGAATCAAGCCTCAAAACTCAAGATTTCTTTCAATTTCTCATAAAACACCAATTTTCCATTTTAATCCCGAAATACGTCAAATGACGTCCGTTTCCAACCAAACTTTACAGAAAGTGCTTAAATCACATATAAGACTTGTACCGGGCACCGAAACCAAAATACGGGCCCGATACCAACACTTTCTAATCGATTTTCATTTCAAATTTCCATATAAATTTCAGAAAAGCAATTTCTCAAAAAAATTCATTTCTCGGGCTCGGGACCTCGGATTTCGATTTCGGGCATACGCCCGAGTCCCATATATTTCTACGGACCCTCCGGGTCCGTTTACCCAAAATGTTGACCACAGTCAACTTTAATCATATTAATATCAAAATTCATTAATTTTTACACATTATTCATATTTAAGCTTTTCCGCCTACGCGCCCAGACTGCGCATGCAAATCGAGGCAAGTAAAAATGAGGTTTTCAAGGCCTCGGAAGCACGGAATGAAAGAGAAAACAGGTGATGACCCCTTTGGGTCGTCACATTCTCCACCTCTAAAACAACCGTTCGTCCTCGAACGGACAAAAGAAAGAAGTACCTGAGTCGGGAAATAGATGAGGATAACGGCTCCGCATATCAGACTCGGACTCCCAGGTCGATGCCTCAGGAGGCTGACCTCTCCACTGGACACGCACTGAAGGAAAACTCTTGGATCTCAACTGACGAACCTGCCGGTCTAGAATAGCTTCCGGCTCCTCCTCATAGGACAGATCCTTGTCCAACTGGACAATGCTGAAGTCTAACATGTGAGCTGGATCGCCGTGATACCTCCGAAGCATGGATACATGAAACACTAGATGCACGGCTGACAAGCTAGGCGGCAAGGCAAGTCTATAAGCCACCTCTTCCACACGATCGAGAATCTCAAATCGACCAATGAACCTAGGGCTAAGCTTGCCCTTCTTTCCAAATCTCATCACGCCCTTCATAGGAGACACTCGGAGCAAGACCCGCTCACCAACCATGAAGGCTACTTCCTGAACCTTACGATCTGCATAACTCTTTTGCCACGACTGAGCCGAACGAAGCCTGTCCTGAATGATCTTGACCTTATCTAAGGCCTCCTCAACTAAATCTGTACCCAATAACCGAGCCTCTCTCGGCTCAAACCATCCAACTGGAGATCGACGTCGCCTACCATACAACGCCTCATATGGAGCTATCTGAATGCTGGACTGGTAGCTGTTGTTGTAGGCGAACTCTGCTAAAGGCAAAAACTGGTCCCACGGGCCTCTAAAATCAATGACGCAGGCTCGGAGCATATCCTCTAATATCTGAATAGTCTGCTCGGACTGACCGTCCGTCTGAGGATGGAACGCTGTGCTCAACTCAACCCGTGTGCCCAACTCTCGCTGAACTGCACCCCAGAAACGCGAGGTAAACTGCGTACCCCGATCCGAAATGATAGATGTCGGCACACCATGAAGGCGAACAATCTCCCGGATATAAATCCCAGCTAACCTCTCGGATGAGTAGGAGACTGCCACAGGAATGAAATATGCTGACTTGGTCAGCCTATCAACAATAAACCATATCGCATCGAACTTCTTCCGAGTCAACGGAAGTCCGGTAACGAAATCCATGGTAATCCTCTCCCACTTCCACTCGGGAAGCTCAATCCTCTGAAACAAACCACCAGGCCTCTGATGCTCATACTTAACATGCTGACAGTTCAAACATCGAGCCACATATGCAACAATATCCTTCTTCATCCTACGCCACCAATAATGCTGCCGCAAGTCCTGATACATATTCGCGGCGCCCGGGTGAATAGAATACCGAGAACTATGGGCCTCCGCTAAAATCCGCTCTCGAATCCCATCGACATTGGGCACACAAACTCGCCCCTGCAATCTCAAAACACCATCGCTATCTAAGGTCACCTTCGTGGCACCTCCACGCTGCACCGTGTCTCTCCGGACACACAAATGGGGATCATCAAACTGTCGATCACGGATACGCTCCAATAATGAAGAACGAGCGACCGTGCAAGCTAACACTCTGCTGGGCTTAGAAATATCCAACCTCACAAATCCATTGGCCAAGGCCTGAATATCCAAAGCAAGCGGTCTCTGGCTGACCGGAATATAAGCAAGACTACCCATGCTGGCGGACTTCCTACTCAATGCATCGGCCACCACATTGGCTCTCCCCGGGTGGTACAAAATAGTAACATCATAATCTTTCAATAACTCCAACCACCTCCTCTACCTCAAGTTCAACTCCCTCTGCTTGAACAAGTACTGAAGACTCTTGTGATCGGTGTACACCTCACGCTTCACACCATATAGGTAATGCCTCCAAATCTTCAAAGCATGAACAATGGCTGCCAACTCTAGATCATGAACCGGATAATTCTTCTTGTGGATCTTCAACTGCCTCGAAGCATAAGCAATGACTCTGCCATCCTGCATCAATACTGCACCAAGCCCAATACGGGAAGCATCACAATAAATTGTATAAGGCCCTGAGCCTGTGGGCAAAACCAATATCGGTGCCGTAGTCAGAGCTGTCTTGAGCTTCTGAAAGCTCGCCCCACACTCATCTGACCATCTGAACTGGGCACCCTTCTGGGTCAATCTGGTCATCGGGGCTGCAATAGATGAAAACCCCTCCACGAACCGACGGTAATAGCCTGCTAACCCCAAGAAACTCCGAATCTCGGTAGCTGATGCTGGTCGAGGCCAATTCTTGACTGCCTCAATCTTCTTCGGGTCCACCTGGATACCCTCTGCTGATACAACGTGACCCAGAAATGCAACCGAACTCAACCAGAACTCGCACTTCGAGAACTTAGCATATAACTGACTATCCTTCATAGTCCGAAGAACCACTCTGAGGTGCTACTCGTGCTCCTCCTGGCTGCGGGAGTACACTAGAATATCATCAATAAAGACTATCACGAACAAGTCCAAATAAGGCCTGAACACTCGGTTCATCAACTCCATAAATGTTGTTGGGGCATTGGTCAACCCAAATGACATGACCAAAAACTCATAATGCCCATACCGAGTGCGGAATGTTGTCTCAGGGACATCAGACGCCCTAATCCTCAGCTGATGGTAGCCAGATCTCAAGTCTATCTTTGAAAACACCTTTGCACCCCGAAACTGGTCGAACAAATCGTCAATCCTCGGCAGTGGATACTTGTTCTTTATCGTCACTTTGTTAAACTGCCTGTAATCAATGCACATCCTCATTGAACCATCCTTTTTCTTTACAAATAACACCGGCGCACCCCAAGGAGAAACACTAGTTCTAATGAAACCCTTCTCCAGCAAATCCTGCAACTGATCCTT
The DNA here is from genome assembly GCF_001879085.1 of Nicotiana attenuata. Classification (NCBI taxonomy): domain Eukaryota; kingdom Viridiplantae; phylum Streptophyta; class Magnoliopsida; order Solanales; family Solanaceae; genus Nicotiana; species Nicotiana attenuata. The sequence continues at coordinate 4,777 of NW_017680863.1, forward strand.
TAACTCCTTCAAATCTGGCGGGGCCATGTGATATGGCAGAATGGAAATGGGCTGAGTGCCCGGAGCCAGATCAATACAAAAATCAATATCCCTGTCAGGCGGCATACCCGACAGGTCTGAAGGGAAAACCCCGGGGAACTCCCGAACAATAGGAACAGAATCAATAGAAGGGACCTCTACGTTGGAATCGCGAACATATGCCAGATAAGCTAAACACCCCTTCTCGACCATACATCGAGCATTCACATATGAAATAACTGACGGGTAGAAGAACCTGGAGTGCCC
>NW_017680863.1:6487-7653 GCF_001879085.1 Nicotiana attenuata
AATGTGGTGGTGAAGAGCTTGGAGAACATATCGAGCCTCCATAAAGCATCTGAGGACATAGCCGCTCCATCGTCGGCCTGGGTCACAATACCCGGCTGAACCGCCATAGCTGGTTGAACCACTAGAACCTGAGCCTGGGGAGCTACCTGCTCCGGAGTACGTGTAGCAGGAGTCTGAACTCCTCGTCCAGCCTGAGAAGTGGCCGGTGCTACTGGACGCAAACCCGCTCTAGTGACGCTATCCACAAAGCCTGCTATCTGACCAAAGCGTCCTGAAGATCTGGGGTGACTATGAACCCCCCTGGGACCTGAGCTGGGCCCACCGGACTGCTGGGGCTGGAACCTCCTCATCATAATCAGTATGAGGCTCCACCTCTAGAACTGCTGCTCGGGGCTGAGCTCTGCCCCTCGTAGGAGCTGCTGCTGGGGGCTCGGGCTGCTGCGCGGTAGAAGAGGAAGCTCGTGTTCTCGCCATATGCAAAAGAACAGAGTAGAAAGACAATCAGTATTTGAGAAACAGAATCGCACGACAAGAAGGAACAAAGTGAAATTTTCCTAACTCTGTAGCCTCTGGGGGATAAATACATACGTCTCTGTACCGATCCCTCAGACTCTACCAAGTTTGTCCATGAGTTGTGAGACCTATGTAACCTAGAGCTCTGATACCAACTTGTGACGACCCGGATCTCCCACCATCGAGAGTCGTGATGGCGCCTACTAATAGGAGCTAGGCAAGCCAATCAATCTAATATTTCTCTTAACAACATCAACAGCATAAAGAACGACGAGACAATTAATATGAATGCGGAAGTCTCATAACATAAATAACTGAAACCAAGTGCGGAAGTTCAAATACATCTCTACCCAGATCTGGTGTCACTGACTCACGAACTTCTATAGAATGCTAAATACAAGGTCTGAACAAAAATACAGTATGGTCTGATCCGATACAAAGGAAATCAAACGAAAAACAAAGATAAGAGAGACTCCGGGCCATGCGGACGCCAGCACGGCTACCTCGGGAATCTCTGGACTGAAGTCAGCTCCCAATGCTCCTACTGCTGACCAAAAGCTTCGGCTCCGGTACTGTGATATGTGCAAAAAGATGCACAGAGTGTAGCATCAGCACAACCGACCCCATGTGCTGGTAAGTGCCTGGCCTAACCC
>NW_017680863.1:11310-12435 GCF_001879085.1 Nicotiana attenuata
GGACCCGGACCCGTGATTTGACGGTCCCGGAGGGTCCGTAGGAAAATATGGGACTTGGGCGTATGCCCGGAATCGAATTTTGAGGCCCCAAGTCCGAGAAATGAATTTTTGTGTAAAATTATTTTCTGGAAATAATTAAGGAAATTGGAAATGAAATTTGATTAGAAGACTATGGTATCGGGCCCGTATTTTGGTTCCGGCGCCCGGTACAAGTCTTATATATGATTTAAGCACTTTCTGTAAAGTTTGGTTGTAAACGGACGTCGTTTGACGTGTTTCTGACTTAAAATGGGAATTTGATGTTCTATGAAAAAATTGGAAGAAAACATGAGCATTGAGGCTTGATTCGATGTATATGATGTTATTTTGGCGATTTGATCGCACGGATAAGTCCGTAGGATGTTGTTGTGGTTGTGTGCAAATTTGGTTTGGAGCCCCGAGGGCTCGGGTGAGTTTTGGATAAGTGTCGGATTGCATTTTTGAACTTTAAAAAAATCTGGTATGCTCAGCTCTGTGGTCTTCGCAATTGCGAAGATCATCTCGCAATTGCGAGCTCAGAAATGCGAGTTTTGCATCGCCATTGGGAACTGTGGGATTTTGGCTATGACCGCAAATGCGATCCTAGTAGTCGCAAATGCAAAAGTATGGGTGGTCGCAAATGCGACTTTTCCCTGCGCAAATGCGAAAGTAGGGTGGTCGCAAATGCGACTTTACCTTCGCAAATGCGAGATCTGGCAAATTGTTAAGGGTTCGCAAATGCGAACCCAGCTTCGCAATTCCCACAAATGGTCGGGGTTCGCAATTCTCATATCTGAGGCCCAGCAAATTTCATACTCAGTCGAATTTTCACCATTTTTCACCATTCTTTCAAGACCCAAACTCCATAGGCGATTTTTCAAGGCAAAACTTCTTCCAAATCACTTGTAAGTCGATTTTTACTTAAATCTTTCCATCATTTACATCATTTAACATATTTTCCACTTAAAATCAATGGTTTTCATGGTGAAATTGGAGGTTTTGGGTAGAACCTAGGTTTTTTCTAAAATTGGGATTTGGCCTCAATTTGACTCGATTTCAAACAATCATATATTGGGTTCATGGGGAATGGGTAACTGGTTTTTGTCG
>NW_017680864.1:0-3569 GCF_001879085.1 Nicotiana attenuata
AAAAACAAACCTCAAATGAACCAGGGTTTTAATCACAACTTCCAAAAAGGTACCTGAAAAAAAAATGGAAATTCAACTTAGACTTGTCACTAGGAAGATGAAGGAACTGAAATAGGTGCATCAACAGCAGCAGGATCAGCTTGGCTTACAGCAGCGGGCTCAACTTGGCTTGAAGGAGCGGGGATACCCGTATCAACTTCAACATTTGCAGAAGCTTCAGCCACGGGAGAAGGAAAATCTTGGTTTTGCTGAGCCTTCTCAATAGCTTCATTGATTTTAGCTAACTCAGATTCCAAGTTAAAATTCTCTCGGCTAGCTTCAACAAGGGTATCACGGCGAGAATTCAGAAACGCCCAACTCACTTCCATGGTAGACTTATCCTCAAGGATCTCATAATCCCTCTCCCAATCAGTAATTTCATTAGTTAACTTTTCATTTTCAGCCAAGGCAGATGTGTAAGAAGCTTGAAGAGAGGCATGAGAACTTTCTAAGGCACAAACCTTATCGGAAGAAATTCGAAGGTCTTCTTGTGCTTGAGTCATGGAAGCTAACAAGGAAAAGAATCAGCGATGAAAGAGGAAGATATAGCGGAGATCCAGCAAGAATAATCAATCATAGATTGACTGAAGCTATTACTGGAAGGCCCCAAAATCAAAGGGAAACGCGCACTGCAGCCGAAAAATCAAGGGATCCAGCGGATATGACTCAAGTAACACAGAGATGCCCAGCCGATGGAAAGCTCGTCAAGATAATAAATCAAGGAAGATCAACGGGAACTTGACTTTATTCTTGGAAAGAACCAATTTATGATTCCTTTGAAGGATCAACTCCCTTGGGTTTGCAATCTCTCAAGATTCTTAAAGGCCTCATGGAAAGTATATATACAGATGTTCTGGACGTGCAAAGGATATACTTTGAACGGAACATCTTCCCTCTTTTGGTTCTACTCCAAACAAGCATTGTAGTTCCTTTAGATCTGCTGTGTAATTAGTGAGAGAAGAAAAAGAGATAAACACTGGTGAGGCATTGTATCAAGAAAATAAAAGAGACATAGAGACTAAGCTGTTGGTGTAAAGCTACACCATTCATTCTGTACTCAAGAAATATCGATCACTGAAAGAGAACACCCTTGCAACCCAAGGGGACTAGACTAGGATTCACATTGAATCCGAACCAGTATAAAAATTCTGGTGTCTTTCTTTCCTGCACTTTATTTCTGCATTTACTATATCCTATTCTTATTTCTAGTCGACTAATTGGTAAACTAGTCAACTACTTATAAGATTTTTTAAAATAAGCATTTCGCCCCCTCCTCTTGTACTTTCAATTGGTATCAGAGCTAGTCTCACACTTTTTGCTTAACAGCTTGTGAGGAAAGATCATGGCAAATCAAGTTATTGTTGGTGCACTCTTTCAAGAAGGAACATCGCAAGTTAGGCCACCGTATTTCAATGGATAATATTTTTCTTACTGGAAAGTGCGTATGGAAATATATGCGAAGTCCTATGACATCAAAGTTTGCCGAGTTATCAAAAAGGGAACTATCCACTACCAACAACTGCTCAACCACCTACTGATCCACAAGATATAGATGAATACACAGACGAGCAATTGGTAGTTGTTCAAGTCATTGCTAAAGCAAGAAACTTACTCTATAATGCTATAAGTGGAGAGGAATATGAGAAAATCTCTAGTTGTGATTACAGCCAAAGAAATGTGGGATAAACTGGAAGTTACTTATGAAGGAACCAGTAAAGTGAAAGAGACCCACATCAACATGTTGGTTCATGATGATGAACTTTTCCATATGAAAGAAGGAGAATTCATTGAAGAAATGTTTGCGAGGTTCAGCAAAATCATTTGCGATCTAGAAGCTTTTGGTAAACCATACTCAAGTGGTGATCAAGTTCGAAAAATTCTGAGGAGTCTACCTACCACTTGATAGACAAAAGTAGTTGCACTTGAATCATAAGATCTAAATAAACTTTCTTATGATGAGCTTCGAGGAGATCTTATAGCATTCGAGAAAACTCACCTCAAGAAAACAAGCCAAGAGGAAAAGAAGAAAACAGTCGCCTTCAAAGCTACAACTGAAAGGACAGATAATGATATTGATGACGACCCTGAAGCTCTTGAAGGAGAGATTACCATGGTATCAAGGAACATGGATGGTCTAATGAGGAGATACAGAAACACAAGAAGAGGTAGGATACTACCCAGGCGAACTAGGCAATATAATGAACAAGACAAGAATGATGGAAAATGCTATGAGTGTGGAAGATATGGGCATGTTCAAGCTGGATGACCAAATCTTAAAAGAAATATTTCCAGGGGATTCAACAAGAACAAATCATTTGGAAGCTGGAGTGATGAAGACGGTTCAGAACACGAAGAGATAGCAAATCTATGCTTCATGACAATCATGGAAAACGACATTGAACAAACTCTCAGGTTGCTGGACAGATGAGGATGCATCAGACGACCAATGCAAAGATGATAATGAGAATTTTTTCATGGCACGAGGTGAAACAAGTGAGATAAGATCTTACAATTGTGAAAGATGTAATGAATTACAGGACATTATTGACCTTACTCTAAAAGAGTCTCAAAAAATGATGAATGAACTAAAGAGACTCAACAGAGAAAAAAAGACTGGGAACTCAAGCTTGAAGTATGTGAAATTGAAAAGGAGGTACTTCAAGATGAATTTCAGGAATTGCAAATACAACTCAATGGCATGCGCAAACCCACCAGTCATAGTTTTGTCAAGTCGAACAAGGCGACTTACAAGTCAACTGGAAAAGGACCAGCTAGAACAGAGTCCACTAGTACTAACACAAATGGAAGATCCAAGAATGGATCAGCCCCTATGTGTCACTACTATAATAAAAGTGGACATAAATATTTCTTTTGTCGATTTCGTAAATCTAATATTTCAGGGTGGATTTGAAAACCCAAAAACAACCCTGAGCTTATTAATACTAACCAACAAGGACCCAAGAAAGCTTGGGTACCTAAAAGAAAGTGATAATTATGTTTTGCAGGAACACCACAGAAAGAGCCGCAAAGGAAATGGTACTTAGATAGTGCGTGTTCCAGTCATATGACGGGTGACAAAAACCTGTTCAAAGAAGTTACGAAGATAAATGGAGGAAGTGTTAAATTTGGTGATGACTCAAAAGGGAAGATATTCGGCACTAGCACAGTTCCATTCAATAACAACTATGATATTACTGAAGTTTATCTTGTAGATGGACTCAACTATAATCTTCTGAGTATAAGTCAGCTATGTGATTTAGGGTATGAAGTAAAGTTCAAGAAAACAGGCTGTACTATTGAAGATAAGACAAGTAAAATAATCCTCCAAGAAAAAAGGTATGGAAATATGATGACCCAAAAGGTCATCACTTGCTTTTAAATTTAATTTTGTGTTTCCGAGGCCTTAAAAACCTCTTTTATCTTCACCTCAATTTGTGTGCGCAGTCCGAGCGTGTAGCCGGAAAGCTGTTATGTGAAAAATCTGTGAAATACTGAAATTTTGACTTAAAAATGCATTTAAGTTGACTTCG
>NW_017680864.1:5338-12434 GCF_001879085.1 Nicotiana attenuata
CTTGGTATGGTTATTGTTATATATATATATATATGGATCGGGTTGCACGCCGCAACAATACTATGTATATTGGATCGGGTTGCACGCCGCAACAATAATATATATTGGATCGGGTTGCACGCCGCAACAATAATATATATATTGGATCCGGTTGCACGTCGCAAAAATACTATGTACATTGGATCGGGTTACACGCCGCAACAATACTATATACCGGATCGGGTTGCATGCCGCAACAGTGTTAAATGTTATATTGGATCGGGTTGCGCGCCGCAATATTTTTATTATTGTTTGGTTGTAGATCCTGAGTTGTTCTCTTTAGTTCCTGCTGAATTGACATGTTCCTCGTAGCATGTACCCCCTCCCATTTAAACTGTTATTTCTGTTATTTTCCGTTGTATATTATATAACTGCACAGGTTTATCTTGAGTCTGGTCCTAGCCTCGTCACTACCTCGCCGGGGTTAGGCCAGACACTTACCAGCACATGGGGTCGATTGTGCTGATACTACACTATGCACTATGTACAGATACCGGAGCAGCATTTGGGCAGTAGCACTTGGGGAGCCAGCCTTCAGTCCAGAGATCCTGAGGTAATCCTGCAGGCGTCCGCAGGCCCGGCGTCGAGTGTCGCCCTATGAAGGGCGTGATGAGATTTGGGAAGAAGGGCAAGCTTAGCCCTAGGTTCATTGGTCCGTTTGAGATTCTTGATCGAGTGGGAGAGGTGGCTTATAGACTTGCATTGCCGCCGAGCTTATCAGCCGTACATCCAGTATTTCATGTGTCCATGCTTCGGAGGTATCACGGTGATCCATCCCACGTGTTAGATTTCAGCACTGTCCAGTTGGACAAGGACTTGTCTTATGAGGAGGAGCCGGTAGCCATTCTAGACCGGCAGGTTCGTCAGTTGAGGTCGAAGAGTTTCCCTTCTATTCGTGCTCAGTGGAGTGGTCAGCCTCCTGAGGCCTCGACCTGGGAGTCCGAGTCTGATATGCGGAGCCGTTATCCCCATCTTTTCCCCGACTCAGGTACTTCCTTCTTCCGTCCGTTCGAGGGCGAATAGTTGTTTTAGAGGTGGAGGATGTGATGACCCAAAAGGTCATCACTTGCTTTTAAATTTAATTCTGTGTTTTTGAGGCCTTAAAAACGTCCTTTATCTTCACCACGATTTGCGTGCGCAGTCCGGGTGTGTAGCCGGAAAGCTGTTATGTGAAAAATCTGTGAAATACTGAAATTTTGACTTAAAAATGCATTTAAGTTGACTTCGATCAACTTTTTTGGTAAACGGACCCGGACAGGGTGAATTGACGGTCCCGGAGGGTCCGTAGGAAAATATGGGACTTGGGCGTATGCCCGGAATCAAATTCCGAGATCCCAAACCCGAGAAATGAATTTTTTAAGAAAATTATTTTCTGAAGTTGTTTAAAGGATTTTGAAATGAAACTTGATTAGAACATGATGGTATCGGGCCCATATTTTGGTTCCGACGTCCGGTACTGGTCTTATATATGATTTAAGATGATTTTGTGAAATTTGGTGAGAAACGAATGTCATTTGACATGATTCGGACCTAAATTGCTAAAATTGATGTTTTATGAAGTTTGAGCAAAATTCTTTGATTTTGAGGTTTAATTCGTTGTTTGAGAGGTTATTTTGGCAATTTGATCGCATGGATAAGTTTGTATGATATTGTTGATGTTGGCCCAAGTTCAGATGAAGTTTTGAAGATTGACAAAATGAACTCAATCATGAACCAGGTCCATCATGTGAGACACAGTGTTGATATGCTTACACATGTGACATACGCGTGAAGAAGATAAGTCTCAAGGATCAGCAACAATATCTTCTGAATTGATCGAAAAGATTGCATATAGGAAGGAGTTGAAGTCTCCTTATGAAAAGAGAATTATATCCGGATCAAGGATATGGATTAGGAGTTGGAGTTGTTCGTGGACTCGAATTGTCAAAGGATCCACAATTCGAGTTCTTATCAAACTCTGATTACTAACTCTATAAATATAACGATTGTTCTCTTTTACAGGTGATTGCACATAAGCAGAAGTTAAACATATTTGAGAGCAAAAAGATCAAGTCTGATTTGCAAGCAACATATGCGAGATACAAGTGTGCACGTCTGAAGCTACATGAACTAAGATAGAAGAACCAGTTTCATCATTGTGTTTATTCTAAGTCTAGTTCAATTGTAGTAGGTTTTCATATTGTACCTTTCAGCTTTCATAGAAGCAATTGTAATAGGTATATTGAGTATTCAAGTTAGAGTTAACTTGAAAGTGTCGCAACAGGTGAGGTTGTGTGCTACACTGGGATTAGAGTTAATCCTTAGGTTTACAAAGAGTTTTGTAAATGCAGTTTTTGGCTCAGTGATTTTAGTGGAGTTTGGGAAAATCCTACTGAGTAGTAGGTCGTGGTTTTTTCACCTTTTGAGCCAGGTGTTTTCCACGTAAAAATCTCTGTGCACTTTACTTTCAGCATTTATTATTCCGCAAACTGTTGTAGTTAGAACACTTAGAAGAACCAGGTTCTTCTAACGCGAAAATTAGGTACCACACAAATCACCCCCCCTTTTGTGTGGTATTGACGTTTATAACATCAATTGGTATCAGAGCAGGTTATCCTTGAAGAGGTTAACACCTGAGGAAAAGATCAACATGAGTACACCACCTGGGAACTGGGAAGGGCAATCCACTGCCAGGCCTCCTCTCTTCAATGGCCTCTACTACTCCTGGTGGAAAAACAGAATGAGGGACCATATAATGGGCGAAGACTATGAGCTTTGGGATATCATCACTGATGGTCCTTTAGCCACAACCAAGAAGAATGCTGAAGGAGTGGATGTTCCAAAGACAAGAGTAGATTGTACTGCTGAAGATCTAAGGAAATGGGAGAAAAATGCAAAAGCCAAGAAATGGTTAGTGTGTGGACTTGGTCCTGATGAGTACAGCAGGATTCAAGGCTGTACTACTGCCAAGGAGATTTGGGACACTTTACAAGTGGCTCATGAAGGAACACCTCAGGTGAAGAGGTCAAGAGGAACACTGCTGTATTCTCAATATGAGAATTTTACTATGAAGGATGGAGAAACTATCCAAGAAATGTATACCAGGTTCACTACACTGACAAATGAACTTGAGTCTCTTGGAAGGATTATCCTGGAAGAAGACAAGGTGGAGAAGATTCTAACTAGAGTTCTGCCAATCTCCTGGGAAAGCAAAATCACTGCCATTCAGGAATCCAAGAACATTGCTACTTTAAAGTTGGATGAACTGATTGGAAATCTCACTGCCTATGAATTGAGAAGGCAAACAATGAAGATGGATGCTCCAAAGAAAGAAAGAAGTCTGGCTCTCAGAATTTCAGAAGGATCAGATCTTGAAGATGATGAAATGGCTATGATAACCAGAGATTTCAAGAAATATCTTATGAGAGGAAAGGGTGCTTCAAAAGGAACAACATTCAGCAAACCTAGGGCTCCTGAGAAACAAACCAATGAGGGGTGTTACAAGTGTGGGAAGACTGATCACCACATCAGAAACTGCCCTCAATGGGAGATTGAATGGAAGAAAGAAAGAGCTGAAAGAAGAAACAGGAAGAAGGAACAGGTTCAACCAAAAAGAAACAAAGGTTCAACTAAGGCTATGGTTGCTGCTTGGGGAGAAACATCAGATGAGGACTCTGAAGATGAAGCTGAGGAGGATCAAGCTCTAATGGCCATCGGAGAATCAGAAGATGAACAGGAGGTAAGTATTCTACACCTTAAAGAAAAGATTAAGTTCTTGTCTAAAGAAAAACTGGCTGATCTGCTGATGGACTTCATAGATGAGTCTGAAATAATAAACAGTGAGAAGGATGTTCTGTCTAAGGAATGTGTTATCCTAGAAGAAAAATGTAAAAGGTTAGAGTCTAGGGCTGATGAGAGTGACAACACAAATACTGAGTTGAAGAACCAGGTTCATCAACTTGAAAATAAGATTCTAGAACTTAGATCTGAAAATATTAAACTGAAATTAGGGACAGGAAAGAAAAGGGCTGATCAATCATTTCTCACCCTAGAAGAAAATCTAGGAAAAATGAAAGATGAACTGTACAAGAAAGATGAATTGATTAAAGTCCTAAAAGAAGATTTAGGAAAGGTAAAGCATGAACTAGACAGAACATGCAAATGGAACAAGGCTTCTGATGCACTCTCCTGGCTGCAAGAACATCATAGTAGCAACAAGAGAGGACTTGGATTTGGGACACAAGCTCCAAAATGGGATCCCAAAAACAAGTATCTCACACTTCCTGAGAATAAGATCTGCACACACTGTGGTAATACTGGCCATTACAAAAATGAATGTAATGCAAGAGAAAAGGCCAGTCAAAAGAACAAAGCCTTTGTTCAAGAAAAGCACAAACTGCCTGGTTGGGCAAAGAAAAATTTAATTCATCCTTTTGCCCATAGAAAGGGACCCAAACTAGTTTGGGTTCCTAAGACTAACCCATGATTTCTTTTTGCAGGACCAAGTGAAGGGAAGTAGCCAAATATGGTACATGGATAGTGGCTGCTCAAAACATATGACTGGTAACAAGAACCAGTTCCTTTCACTTGAGAACCTAAAAGGAGGTAATGTCTCCTTTGGAAATGGAAAGAAAGGTGAGATCATTGGTGTTGGAAAGGTAGGAAAGACAGACTCTCATTCCATTGAGAATGTCTATTTGATAGATGGCTTAAAATATAGCCTGATAAGTGTGTCACAACTGTGTGACAGAGGTAACCTTGTGGCTTTCACTTCCACAAAATGTTTTGTGATTAGCCTTACTACTGACAAGATTGTTTTGCAGGGAAGGAGAGTTAACAATATTTACATTGTAGATCTGTCAACTCTCTCTGAAAATGAACTAACTTGCTTGAGTGTGTTAATTAATGATCCCCTCCTTTGGCACAAAAGACTTGGCCATGCCAGTCTAAATCAATTGAACAAATTAGTCTCCAAGGACTTGGTGATAGGGTTACCTAATATCAAGTTCAAGGAAGACAAAGTTTGTGAGGCATGTGCAAGGGGGAAGCAGGTAAGGTCATCCTTCAAACCTAAGAAAATGGTAAGTACGTCCAAGACGTTGGAACTGGTTCATATGGATCTTTGTGGTCCAATGAGAACCATGAGCAGAGGTGGTAAAAGATATGTAATGGTGCTTGTTGATGATTATTCTAGATTTACCTGGGTATTGTTTCTAACTTCTAAAGATGAAGCATTTGAAATGTTCACTGCTTTTATTAGAAAAACCCAGAAACAATTAGGAAATCAACTTGCATCCATTAGGTCTGATCATGGAACTGAATTTGAAAATGCAAAGTTTGCTAAATTTTGTGATGAAAATGGAATAGATCATAATTTTTCTGCCCCTAGGACTCCTCAGCAAAATGGGGTAGTTGAAAGGAAGAACAGGACCCTTGAGGATATGGCAAGGACCATGCTACTTTCCAGTAAACTACCTCATAGCTTCTGGGCAGAGGCTATAAACACTGCTTGTTATATAATAAATAGATGCATGACTAGACCTCTTGTAGAGAAAACTCCCTATGAGTTACTTAAAGGGAGAAAACCAAACATATCCCATCTTAGGGCTTTTGGGTGTAAGTGCTATGTGCACAATAATGGCAAAGACTCCCTAGGTAAGTTTGATCCCAGAAGTGATGAGGGAGTATTCTTGGGATATTCTTCACATAGCAAAGCATATAAAGTGTTTAATAAAAGAACTCTATGTGTTGAAGAGAGTGTACATGTTGTGTTTGATGAATCTAACACTCTTTCTGAGAGACAGGAACATGAAGATGAAGCCATTGGACTGGTGAGACAATTGACTGAAGCCACAGCACAAGTCAAAGTGGCATCAAAGGAAGGAGTAGGTGATGGAACAGGTCCTCTCACCCAGGGCAACCTGACAGGGGGAACCAATCTGAAGGATCCTGTACCTGAACCTGTTCCTCTGCAGCATAACTATGAAGGAGAAACTAGCAGGAACCAGATGGTGGGGAAATCTTACAAGTACCTGAGTTCTCACCCCATTGAGAACATCATCAATGATCCAACATCTGGGGTCAAGACAAGATCACAACTGAAGAACCTGTGTGCATTTGATGCTTTTCTGTCCCTCATTGAACCTAAAAATGTGAGTGAAGCTCTACAAGATGCAGATTGGGTCAATGCTATGCAAGATGAGCTCAATCAGTTTGAAAGAAGCCAAGTCTGGCACTTAGTTCCAAAACCAAAAGACAGGTCAGTCATTGGGACAAAATGGGTCTTCAGGAACAAACTAGATGAAGATGGAACAGTTACAAGAAATAAGGCAAGGTTGGTGGTTCAAGGCTATAGTCAAGAGGAAGGCATTGATTATGATGAGACTTTTGCTCCAGTGGCTAGACTTGAAGCAATTAGACTCCTCATAGCCTTTGCAGCACATATGGAATTCACTCTTCATCAAATGGATGTCAAAAGTGCCTTCCTAAATGGCTATCTCAAAGAAGAAGTGTTTGTGAGACAACCTCCAGGATTCGAAAGTAAAGAATGTCCTGATCATGTATACAAGCTAGATAAAGCTCTCTATGGTCTCAAGCAGGCCCCAAGAGCTGGGTATGAAAGATGGTCAAAATTCCTTCTGGAGCATGGGTACAAAAGAGGTAAAATTGACAGCACTTTGTTCCTAAGGGAAAAAGGTAAAGATCTTCTTGTTGTACAAATATATGTTGATGATATAATATTTGGGGCCACTACAGATAGGTTGAGTAAGGACTTTGCAAAATTAATGGGAAGTGAGTTTGAAATGAGTATGATGGGCGAACTAAATTTCTTCCTAGGCTTGCAGATCAAACAAAGTCCAAATGGAACCATGATTCATCAGCAGAAGTATACAAAAGAACTAATCAAGAAGTTCAAAATGGAAGACTCTAAAGAAATAGATACACCTATTGCAACTGCCACTAAATTAGATATTGATGAACCTGGTTCATCAGTTGATCAAAAGTTGTATAGGGGTATGATTGGTTCACTCTTGTATCTTACTGCCAGCAGACCTGACATTGTTTTCAGTGTAGGACT
>NW_017680865.1:0-8557 GCF_001879085.1 Nicotiana attenuata
ACTGCTTATTGCTTTTTACGAGAGTTTCTTCCGTCAGTCATATTTATTGCTGTTACTCACTGAGTCGGAGTACTCACTTTACTCCCTGCACCATATGTGCAGATACAGGTATTCCGGAGGTGTAGATTGAGTTATTGCTGCTATTCAGATCTCACCGGAGTCATCGAGGTAGCTGCATGGCATTCGCAGACCCGATTTCTCCCTCTATCCTCTTTACTTTCAGCATTTTAGACTATCTTTGTTTAGGCTGTTCCTCAGACTGTATTAGAGGCTCTTAACTCGTGACACCAGATCAGTGGGATTTGTAGTGATATTTCTTGTTTTCCGCACATTTTATCTACTGTTATAGATTTATAATCATGTTACTTCGGTATTTAAAATCTGTTAATTGGTAATGAACTCTATATGAGGGATTGAGAGTGTTGAATTGGTCAGGCTTGCCTAGCACTATGTTGGGCGCCATCACGACCGGGTTGGGGTCGTGACAAGTTGGTATCAGAGCCTAGGTTACTAGGTCTCGCGAGTCATGAGCCGGTTTAGTAGAGTCTCGCGGATCGGTACGGAGACGTCTGTACTTATCCTCGAGAGGCTGCAGAACCTTTAGGAAAATTCCACATTCTTGAAATTCTTGTCGTGCGAACTTGTTGATCCGAATACTAAATTTCTCCTTATTCTATCCTCTCACAGATGGTGAGGACACGAGCTACCGGACGTGGCGGACGACCACCAGTGCCACCTACTGAGGCCACCAGAGTCCGTGGACGCGGTCGTGGTCGTGGCAGAGGCAGAGCAGCAGGGGAAGCGCCTATTGATCCACCAGCTGCCCCAGTTCCGGATCAGGCTCCAGCGGTACCAGCTCAGGCACCGACTGTGCCCATAGTGATTCCTGGCCTTCAGGAGACATTAGCTTAGATCTTGACAGTGTGCACGGGCCTGGCTCAGGTGGTTTCAGCCACCACAGCACCAGCAGCTACTTCACAGGCCGGGGGAGGCAATCAGACCCCCGCTGCCCGCACACCTGAGCAGGTAGCACAGGGACTACAGACTCCAGAGGCACCTCCAGCTCAGCCAGTGGTACCAGTACAAGAGTTCAGGGTTCCAATTATGCCTGAGGATGAGCAGCGTCGCCTCGAGAGGTTTGGTAGACTCCAGCCTCCGACATTTAGTGGAGCTGAGGGCGAGGATGCCCAGGGTTTTCTCGACAGATGTCAGCGGATGCCCCGTACAGCTGGGATTCTTGAGTCCAGTGGTGTGGCTTCTATTACCTTTCAGTTTACGGGAGCTGCCTTCACTTGGTGGGAGGCGTATGAGCGGCGTAGGCCGGCTGGTGCAACACCTTTGACTTGGCAGGAGTTCTCCACTCTCTTCTTGGAGAAGTATGTACCGCAGTCTCGCAGGGAGGAGTTTGAGGGGCTACGGCAGGGAGATATGATAGTGTCCCAGTATGAGATGAGATTTTCGGAGTTGTCTCATCATGCAATATGGCTGGTTCCGACAGATCGTGAGCGTATTCGGAGGTTTGTTGATGGTCTCACCTACCCTCTTCGTATTCTTGTGACTAGAGAGCGAGTGTTGCAACATTCGAGGAGGTGGTTGATATAGCCCGAGAGATTGAGTCGGTTCCCCGGCAGGATCGAGATGAGAGGGAGGCCAAGAGGCCTCGAGGTTCTGGTAGTTACAGTGGCGCTCCTTCGAGGGGCCAGTTCCCGCCGGGTCGGGGTCGTTCTTTCAGGCCCGCGCAGTCAGCTCGACCCGAGTACCGAGGAGGATCTTCAGGTCGTGGTTACCAGGGTTCTCTGCAGAGTCAGCCATCTCTCAGCGCTCTTCCAGCACAGAGTTCATCTCGTGCTCCATCTGCTCAGAGTTCTTCCAGGCCGAGTGCATCAGCTAGTCACTCCGACGCGAGGGGTTCCCTTCAGTCCCAGTTCCTAACACCCGGGAGTTGCTATGAGTGTGGAGAGTTCGGTCATATGCGGAGGGAGTGCCCTCGTCGTGCTGCTAGCTCATCTTAGCAGAGGGGTCAACCCTTATCTTCTGGTCTAGTTTCTTCAGCACCCGCCCGGCCAGCTAGGGGTGAGGGTCAGGCAGCAAGGGGTCGCCCCAGGGGTGGAGGTCGATCGGGCGGTGGTTAGGCTCGTTTCTATGCTCTTCAGGGCAGGACAGATGCTATTGCTTCGGATGATGTTATTACAGGTATTATTTCAGTCTGTCACAGGGATGCCTCAGTTTTATTTGATCCCGGTTCCACCTATTCCTATGTGTCTTCATATTTTGCTCATCATTTGGGTACGACCCGAGGGTGTCTTGCTTTACCTGTTCATGTATCTACCCCGGTGGGTGATACGGTTGTTGTCGACCATGTATACCGGTCATGTTTGGTTACTATTGGGGGTCTGGAGACCCGAGTTGATCTTTTGCTATTGAGCATGGTAGATTTTGATGTTATTTTGGGCATGGACTGGTTATCTCCGTGTCATGCTATTCTAGACTGTCATGCTAAGACAGTCACTCTGGCTATACCGGGTGTACCGAGGATCGAGTGGCGTGGTATGACTGACTATGTTCCTAGTAGGGTGATCTCATTCCTAAAGGCCCAGCGTATGGTTGGGAAGGGTTGTCTTTCGTATTTGGCATATGTGAGGGATGTGGGAGCCGAGACTCCTAGCATTGATTCTGTCCCGGTTGTGAGGGAGTTTCCAGATGTGTTTCCTACAGACCTGTCGGGCATGCCGCCGAACAGGGACATTGATTTTGGTATTGACCTGGTGCCAGGCACTCAGCCCATTTCCATTCCACCATATCGTATGGAACCAGCAGAGTTGAAAGATTTAAAGGATCAGCTTCAGGAACTCCTAGATAAGGGGTTCATTCGGCCTAGTGTGTCACCGTGGGGTGCACCGGTTCTGTTTGTGAAAAAGAAAGATGGTACCATAAGAATGTGCATTGACTACAGGCAATTGAACAAAGTAACAGTGAAGAACAAGTACCCCCTGCCTCGTATTGATGATTTATTTGACCGGCTCCAGGGAGCGAGGGTGTTCTCCAAGATTGACCTCCGTTCGGGCTATCACTAGTTGGATATCAGGGATTCGGATATTATGAAGACTGCTTTCAGGACTAGATATGGGCACTATGAGTTTCTTGTTATGTCCTTTGGGCTGACTAATGCCCCAGCAGTGTTCATGCATTTGATGAACAGTGTGTTTCGGCCGTATTTGGATTCGTTCGTTATTGTTTTCATTGATGATATTCTGGTGTACTCGCGTAGCCAGGAGGAGCACGCGCAGCATTTGCGAGTTGTATTGCAAAGATTGAGGGAGGAGAAGCTTTATGCAAAGTTCTCCAAGTGTGAGTTTTGGATTCAGTGGCTTTCTTAGGGCATGTGGTGTCCAGCGAGGGTATTCAGGTCGACCCGAAGAAGATAGAGGCGGTTCAGAGTTGGCCCAGACCGACTTCAGCCATAGAGATTCGTAGTTTCCTTGGTTTGGCAGGTTATTATCGCCGGTTTGTTCAGGGATTTTCCTCTATTGCATCGCCCTTGACCAATTTGATGCAGAAGGGTGCTCCATTTGTATGGTCGGACGAGTGCGAGGAGAGCTTTCAGAAGCTCAAGACAACTTTGACCACGGCTCCAGTGTTGGTTTTGCCATCAGCTTCAGGTTCTTATACCGTATATTGTGATGCTTTTAGAGTTGGGATCGGATGTGTATTGATGCAGGAGGGTAGAGTTATTGCATATGCTTCTTGTCAGTTGAAGCCCCACAAGAAGAACTACCATGTGCATGATTTGGAGTTGGCTGCTATAGTTCATGCTTTGAAGATTTGGAGGCACTACTTGTATGGCGTATCTTGCGAGGTATTCACTGATCATCGCAGTCTTCAGCATCTATTCAAGCAAAAGGATCTTAATTTGAGGTGGCTAGAGTTACTCAAGGATTATGATATCACCATTTTGTATCACCCGGGGAAGGCCAATGTAGTGGCCGATGCTTTGAGCCGAAAGGCGGTTAGTATGGGGAGTTTGGCGTACATTCCAGTTGGGGAGAGACCCTTTGCAGTTGACGTTCAGGCTTTGGCCAATCGGATGGTGAGATTAGATATTTCGGAGCCTAGTCGGGTGTTGGCTTGTGTGGTTTCTCGGTCTTCCTTGTATGATCGCATCAGAGAGCGCCAGTATGATGATCCTCATTTGCTTGTCCTTAAGGACATGGTTCAGCATGATGATGCCAGGGATGTGACCATTGATGATGATGGCGTGTTGAGGATGCAGGGCCGGATTTGTGTGCCCAATGTGGATGGGCTTCGGGAGTTGATATTGGAGGAGGCCCACAGCTCGCGGTATTCCATTCATCCGGGTGCCGCGAAGATGTATCAGGATTTGAGGCAGCATTATTGGTGGAGGAGGATGAAGAAGGATATTGTAGGGTTTGTGGCTCGGTGTCTCAACTGTCAGCAGGTAAAGTACGAGCATCAGAGGTCGGGCGGTGTGCTTCAGCGGATGATTATTCCAGAGTGGAAGTGGGAGAGGATTACTATGGATTTTGTGAGTGGTCTCCCTCGGACTTTGAAGAAGTTTGATTCGATTTGGGTGATTGTAGATCGGCTGACCAAGTCCGCGCACTTCATTCAAGTATGTACTACTTATTCTTCGGAGCAGTTGGCAGGGATCTTTATCCGGGAGATTGTCCGATTGCATGGAGTTCCAGTGTCTATTATCTCAGATAGGGGTACTCAGTTCACTTCTTAGTTCTGGAGGACTTTTCAGCGGGAGTTGGGTACACAGGTGGAGTTGAGCACAGCGTTTCATCCTCAGACGGGCGGGCAGTCCGAGCGTACTATTCAGATATTGGAGGATATGTTACGTGCCTGTGTTATTGATTTTGGAGGTTCTAGGGATGCGTTTTTGCCGCTTGCAGAGTTTGCCTACAACAACAGTTATCAATCGAGTATTCAGATGGCTCCGTATGAGGCGTTGTATGGGAGGAGGTGTAGATCTCCTATTGGTTAGTTCGAGCCCGGTGAGGCTAGGCTATTGGGGACAGAGATGGTTCAGGATGCCTTAGAGAAGGTGAAGCTGATTCAGGAGAGGCTTCGTACAACACAGTCGCGTCAGAAGAGTTATGTGGACCGTAAGGTTCGGGATGTGTCATATATGGTTGGTGAGAAGGTCTTGCTGAAGGTTTCGCCCATGAAGGGTGTTATGCAGTTCGGGAAGAAAGGGAGCTGAGTCCGCGATTTATCGGACCTTTTGAGGTACTTAAGAGGATTGAGGAGGTGGCTTATGAGCTTGCTTTGCCACCCAGCTTGTCAGGCGTGCATCTGGTATTCCATGTATCTATGCTTCGGAAGTATGTTGGGGACCCGTCTCATGTATTGGATTTCAGCGCTGTTCAGTTGGATGGTGATTTGACCTATGATGTGGAGCCAGTGGCTATTTTGGGTCGTCAAGTTCGGAAGTTGAGATCAAAGGATATAGCTTCGGTAAAGGTGCAGTGGAGAGGTCGGCCCGTGGAGGAGGCTACTTGGGAGACCGAGCGAGAGATGCGGAGCAGATATCCTCAGCTGTTTGAGACTTCAGGTATGTTTCTTGACCCACTCGAGGATGAGCGTTTGTTTTAGTTGGGGAGGATGTGACGACCCGGCCCGTCGTCACGTGAGTTATCACCCCGTTTCCCCCATTTTCTGCCTCCTCATGTTTTATTATAAGAGTCTTGAGTGAACGAGTCGATTTGGATTGGTTTTGGATGGAAATGAGACACTTAGTCTCTTGAAGGAAGGCTTGTTTTAGAAAAGTCAACCGGATGTTGACCTATTAGTTAGAGGGCTCGGATGTGATTTCCGGTGATTTGGTTAGCTTTGGGGGTTGATTTGTGACTTAGGAGTGTGATCGGAATTGATTTTGGAGGTCTGGTGTAGAATTAGGCTTGAATTGGCAGAGTTAGTATTTTGGCGAATTCCGGTTGATAGGTGAGAATTTGATCCGAGGGTCGGAATGGAATTCCGAGAGTTGCTGTAGCTTCTTTAGGTGATTTTGGATGTGTGTGCAAAATTTCAGGTCATTCGGAGGTGTTTTGGTCGGGTTTTTGATCAAATGCGTAATTCGAAAGTTTTAGAAGAACTTAGGCTTGAATTCGATGTAATTTGATGGTTTTGGTGTTGTTGTGGTGTTTTGATGGTTGGAGCATGTTTGAATGATGTTTAGGATGGGTTGGCACTTTTGGTTGAGGTCCCGGGGGCCTCAGGGTGATTTCGGATTGCTAACGAGATGAAACTTGGAGTTGGGTGATTGCTGGAGGCACCTGGTATCTGGTATTTCCGCATCTGCGGAAAAGGAACCGCAAATGCGGCGGCGCAGGTGCGGAAGATAGACCGCAAATGCGGTCAATGGCTTGGAAGGGAGCAACCGCAGATGCGGAAAGGAAACCGCATCTGCGAGGCCGCAGATGCGGTAGGCGTGTCGCAGGTGCAAAAAGGGAATGCCAGGTGTTTCCGCAGAAGCGGAAGATTATCCGCATGTGCGGGGTCCGCAAATGCGGAAGGGTGACCGCAGAAGCGATCTAGGCTTTTAAATGAGGTTCCGCAGAAGCGGAAAATAATCGCAGAACCGAAGTCGCTGATGCAGAAAAAGGGACCGCAGGTGCGAGAATCCCTGTTATCAGAAGGGTTTCAATGCTCATTTTTGTTCCGCGAAGCTTAGTCTATTTCCACCATTTTTAAGCAACCTTGAGAGCTATTGGACGGAATTGAAGGGGGATTTCGACAAGGTGTGATTGGAGGTAAGTTCCTTGGCCTAAATACATGAAATTATGGTAGAATTAACATGGAAATTTTTGGAAATTCATCAAAAGAGGGTAAAGCTAGGGCTTGAGAATTTGGTGTTTTAAAATGGAATTTGAGGGGTCAAATGGACTCCGGTTTTGGTAAATTTGATATGCATAGACTCGTGGCGAGATGATGAATCCGGTGATGTTAATTTTCTGATTTTTCGAGAAGTGGGCCCGGGGCTCGGGTTTTGCCAACTTCGTGAATTTCGATATTTTTCGAGTCTTTTCGATTGGGTTATATTCCCTTAGCCTATTGTAACGTATTCGTTGTGGTTTTGGCCAGATTCGATGCGCGTGGAGGTTGATTTGCGAGGCAAGGGCATAGCGAGCTAGGACTTTGGCCAGCTTGAGGTGAGTAATGGTTATAAATGATGTCCTTAGGGTTTGAAACCCCAGATTTGCACAACGTAGTGCTATGTTGAGGTGAGACACACGCTGCATGATGAGCGTGGGGTCCATTACTGCTAGGGATTTGGACTTGGTCCATCCCGATTGATGATTTTACGGTATTTTTGACTGAGACTTAAATTATATCATTATAGTTTGAGCTAGTTGCCATGTTTGGGGCCTTGTGCCGACCTGTAGAACCCTTAGGGGAAATTGTACATGATTGACCTCACTTCACTCGTTAAAATCATACCCTCGGTCATGTTTCTAACTGTTTAATCTATTATGAACCAACTTTGGAATAACTAAACCAAAAACGAGAGTAATATGTAGGCTGGAGTCCCTATCCTATCTTAGCATGCCCGAGGGGCTAAGTTATATTGACTGAGAGGGGTTGAGGACCCCGTTTTGAGGGTATTTGATATGTATTGGATAGGGTTGCACGCCGCAGCAGTATATATACATATATTTATACGGATCGGGCTGCACGCCGCAGCAGTATATTATTGGATCGGGCTGCACGCCGCATCAGTATATTTATATGGATTGGAATGCACGCCGCAGTAGTATAGCGCTTGGGCTGAAGGAGCCCCTCCAGAGTCTGCACACCCCCAGTGAGCGTAGTCGACTATTATTATTGGATCGGGCTGCACGCCGCAGCAGTATATATATGTATATATGGATCGGGCTGCACGCCGCAGCAGTGTACTATATGGATCGGGCTGCACGCCGCATCGGTATAATTATGATTTCGGTTATCGGGAGGAGTAAATGGGTTAAGTACTGGCTTAAAGGATTTTTACCTGATTTCTTCATTCAGTTTCTGTTTAACTGTTCTTACTGCTTTGATATAGAACTGTTTATTGCTTTTTACGAGATTTCTTTTCGTCAGTCATTATTTATTGCTATTACTCACTGAGTCGGAGTACTCACTTTACTCCCTGCACCATGTGTGCAGATACAGGTATTCCGGAGGCGTAGATTGAGCTATTGCTGCTATTCAGATCTCACCGGAGTCATCGAGGTAGCTGTATGGCGTCCGCAGTCCCGATTTCTCCCCCTATCCTCTTTACTTTCAGCATTTTAGACTATCTTTTGTTTAGGCTGTTCCTCAGACTTGTATTAGAGGCTCTTGACTCGTGATACCAGATCGGTGGGATTTGTAGTGATATTTCTTAATTTCCGCACATTTTATCTTCTGTTACAGATTTATAATCATGTTAACTTGGTAATTAAACTCTCTTAATTGGTAATGAACTCTATATGAGGGATTGAGAGTGTTGAATTGGTCGGGCTTGCCTAGCACTGTGTTGGGCGCCATCACGACCGGGTTGGGGTCGTGACAA
>NW_017680865.1:8582-12429 GCF_001879085.1 Nicotiana attenuata
GCGGACGGCGTTGATGCTGGTTTAACTTCTGTCCAACACCGAAGGAAGCGAAAGATGACGGCCAGGCAGCGTAGCCCCCAGGAGGGGCGTAGATTATTTGCCATCTGATTGGTAGCATTTTCAAAGCATGTTTGTAGTTGAGATATGCGTTTTTTCGTTATATGTGTATAAAAGAAAACCTCGTGGCTTATTACTTCTTCTGTATCCTTTCTGTCTCGATTGTTCGAGTGAACTGGTCTTTTCAGTTGATTAGGAATTCCTTAGATTCGTGATTATGGCCTTGAGGTCATCGGGCTGGCCCGGTAGGCTTCTATGTACTCGGCCGACGCGAGCCTTTAGTATAAGCTGGCGTTTGAGCTCTTATGGCTTTTTTGTTTTTAGACATGTTTTTGATCAACTATTTTGGGTTTAGTTTCCGAGTCGGGTTTCGAATCGATGCTCATTTGACACTCAAGTTCTTGTCTGTTTACAAAAAGATTGGCCCGTTAGGCCTCTTACACGTGGTCGTACGACCTTTTACGCGGGCTCGGCGACGATGCTCTTACGCCTTGGGTCGAAGCACCTTTTAAGACTTAAGTGGGCTGGCGACAATGGCTTCTTACGCCTTGGGTGGAAGCAAAACCTTTTATGTGGGCTGGCGAACAATGGCTCTTTACGCCTTGGGTCCGAAAGCCAACCTTTATGTGCAGCTGGCAAACCAATTGGCTCTTACGATTTGCTCTTAGGCATTCTAGTTAACTGTTTTTGGTTTCCAGTCTCTGAAATCGAGCTATGACTCAAGCTCATTCGACCCCAAGGACCCCTCCTCCCCCACTCAAGTTTTTATCTGTGTGGGATTGGCCCGACAATGGTTCTTACGCCTATGGTCGACTGTGACCTTTTATGTGGCTGCTGGCGACAATGGCTCTCTTACGCTTAGGTCAAACGGACCTTTCTATAAGGCTTTGTTTTTCCCTCGTAAGGACTTTTAAATAGTTTTTGCCTGCTTTCTTCGAACAAGTTCAGAAGAACCTCGAATTACGAGTCGTTATGTGGCGAATGATCGAGCACCTCGGGAGGTTTGGCTCCGGGCCTGAGTATCTCGAAAGCCTGTGATTTGGAGCTGACAAATAGGTCGAAGATCTTTGCCTAATTGTCGAGGTAGCCTAGTTTTAACCGGTTCTTTTTTCGAAGTAGATTCGAAAGTAATTGGAAGGCCTATATTTCTGTATTTAGCGACGGACTCGGGGCGTCCCCGAGTCCGCAGTTAGTTTGGCTGACTGGTACAGAGCGTAATGACCGTAGTCATTTGTGCTTGGCCGGAGGCCCTTTTTGAATCCCGAGTGAAGAGTTGGCGCGTCTATATCAGCAGGGTATGCCTATTTTTAGGGGGTACTATACAAGTTGATATATAAGCCTAAACTTTAAGATCAGAACGATTATGCCATATTAGAAAGGTTCATACAAAATTTTCAATGCCTTTGAGAGGTCTACAGTATTTTATACGATCACTATGTTACAAGATGGTTCAATAGCCTTAGCATAGAGGTACATATACGATGTTGTTGCTGCCTTATAGTAAGGTCTTACAAAGACCAGAGAATCTGCCCAGATACAGGAGGTACTTTATGGCTACAGGATATTATTTAATGAAATGAGTATTGGTGGCAGTCCCCGAGTAAACATCACAGAGTGGTATCTTGGCTCAGGGGAACCGATCACTTGTAAAATTGGTATTTGCCTCGTTGAGGCTTACTACTTTCGGAGATTCCGACCCTTGAGGTTCGCAGCGTTTTTTTGAGATTTTGGAACCCCCCCCCCCCAAACCCCCCAATGTCCCGACGTGTTCGGAGCATTTTTCGGCCCTGGAGATGATTCAGTGATTTTCATATTGCCTTCGTTGAGGGTTATATGAGTTTGGAGCTCGAACCCGGGGTCCATTGTTTTGAGTGTCGATGCACGTCCTCGAGTGTTCGGGACGTCTTTTGACAGAGGAGCCATTTTTGCCAAAAAATACCGACGTTTCTTTTGAAGCGTGAAAGCTTGATGAAAAGTAATTCTTCAATTACTTGGTACAAGTATAGAATGCCTTGTTTACTGTTAGGAGCTTTGGTTGTCTTGCGGGACCACGGTTCAGTTTTGGACCGTTGGGTCCAAGGTACATTATTTTCCTATCGGGATCCTGTTCAGATGTTCTTAGCTTCCCAGAGAGGTGATCTTATGGGGGATAGCCCCCAGTATTCAGGGTGGATTGCAAAAGAGCCTTGACATATTGTGAGTTTTCCCTTAGGTAGCATACAGGTGTTGCCTCGTTAAAAACCTTGCCGGATAAAACCTTTTTGGGATGAAACCCAGGTCGAAGGAAAAGAGTTGTCAACAGCATGCTTGAAACTAAGGCCTTCGAGTTGAAGATGCTTTGCCGTTTTGATCGCAATACCTGCACTTAGGTCAGCGTAGAGTGTAATTAAAAAAGAAAGAGACGGTACATACCTTTAGTGCGAAAATCGCGGCAATTGTTATCGACCGTTTCGTTCATAGAGGACGCGGTACGGTCGTTCGCTTCTTTTTGGTTCGTACTTCTGCCAGGCGTAGCTTGCTATCGCTATTTTACTGTTTGATATCCTTTGGCTCCTTAAGGGTGGATGCACTGTGTCGGTGTTCTACATCGTGTACTGCGAACACTTTCCCTTGCTGTATGCCGTTTCCCCGTTAGACGGTTTTAATCCCAATCCATTTGTCGGAGAATTTCATTCATTTGTGGAGGGTTGGATGTACTGTTCTCAATGCAGGTGTATCCACGGTCTCCCAGAGCAAGGCGTTGTACCTCATTTGTTCTCCTTCAATGACATTGGAATTTGATATTTTGGAGTATATGCCGGGCCACGTTGACTGGAGGTGATTTCTCCTTTCTGTTGTTTCACTCGCCATGTTGAATCCGTTGAGGATTCAAGTGCGCGGCACAATTTTGAGTCAAGCAGTCCGAGCTGCTCTATTACCCTCGACCTGATAATGATTGGCCGAGCTACCTGGATCACGAAAGTTTACACGTTTATTCTGAAAATGTATTTAATTCTCTCTCTTCTGGCTGGAGTCCCTATCCTATCTTAGCATGCCCGAGGGGCTAAGTTATATTGACTGAGAGGGGTTGAGGACCCCGTTTTGAGGGTATTTGATATGTATTGGATAGGGTTGCACGCCGCAGCAGTATATATACATATATTTATACGGATCGGGCTGCACGCCGCAGCAGTATATTATTGGATCGGGCTGCACGCCGCATCAGTATATTTATATGGATTGGAATGCACGCCGCAGTAGTATAGCGCTTGGGCTGAAGGAGCCCCTCCAGAGTCTGCACACCCCCAGTGAGCGTAGTCGACTATTATTATTGGATCGGGCTGCACGCCGCAGCAGTATATATATGTATATATGGATCGGGCTGCACGCCGCAGCAGTGTACTATATGGATCGGGCTGCACGCCGCATCGGTATAATTATGATTTCGGTTATCGGGAGGAGTAAATGGGTTAAGTACTGGCTTAAAGGATTTTTACCCGATTTCTTCATTCAGTTTCTGTTTAACTGTTCTTACTGCTTTGATATAGAACTGTTTATTGCTTTTTACGAGATTTCTTTTCGTCAGTCATTATTTATTGCTATTACTCACTGAGTCGGAGTACTCACTTTACTCCCTGCACCATGTGTGCAGATACAGGTATTCCGGAGGCGTAGATTGAGCTATTGCTGCTATTCAGATCTCACCGGAGTCATCGAGGTAGCTGCATGGCATTCGCAGACCCGATTTCTCCCTCTATCCTCTTTACTTTCAGCATTTTAGACTATCTTTGTTTAGGCTGTTCCTCAGACT
>NW_017680866.1:0-4963 GCF_001879085.1 Nicotiana attenuata
CTACTAGGGGATGTCGTACCCTATGTAGAAAATAATGCAACCAGGGGATGTAGTACCCTGTGTTGGAAATAAGATGAGGCTCGTGGCACTCTGAAATGCTACTAGGGGATGCCATACCCTATGTAGAAAATAATGCAACCAGGGGATGTAGTACCCTGTGTTGGAAATAAGCTGAGGCTCGTGGCACTCTGAAATGCAACTAGGGGATGTCGTACCCTATGTTTGCAACAAAAAGTAAGGCAACCAGGGGATGTAGTACCCTGTGTTGGAAATAAGATGGGGCTCGTGGCACTCTGAAATGCTACTAGGGGATGTCGTACCCTATGTAGAAAATAAGTACAACCAGGGGATGTAGTACCCTATGTTGGCAATAAGATGAGGCTCGTGGCACTCTGAAATGCAACTAGGGGATGTCGTACCCTATGTTTGTAACAAAAAGTAAGGCAACCAGGGGATGTAGTACCCTGTGTTGGAAATAAGATGAGGCTCGTGGCACTCTGAAATGCTACTAGGGGATGCCATACCCTATGTAGAAAATAATGCAACCAGGGGATGTAGTACCCTGTGTTGGAAATAAGATGAAGCTCGTGGCACTCAGAAATGCTACTAGGGGATGTCGTACCCTATGTAGAAAATAAGTACAACCAGGGGATGTAGTACCCTGTGTTGGCAATAAGATGAGGCTCGTGGCACTCTGAAATGCAACTAGGGGATGTCGTACCCTATGTAGAAAATAAGTACAACCAGGGGATGTAGTACCCTATGTTGGCAATAAGATGAGGCTCGTGGCATTCTGAAATGCTACTAGGGGATGTCGTACCCTATGTAGAAAATAATGCAACCAGGGGATGTAGTATCCTGTGTTGGAAATAAGATGTAAGGCAACCAGGGGATGTAGTACCCTATTTTGAAAATAAAATGAGGCTCGTGGCACTCTGAAACGCTACTAGGGGATGTCATACCCTATGTTTGCAACAAGAAGTGCAACCAGGGGAGGTAGTACCCTGTGTTGGCAATAAGATGAGGCTCGTGGCACTCTGAAATGCTACTAGGGGATGTCGCACCCTATGTAAAAAATGATGCAGCCAGGGGATGTAGTACCCTGTGTTGGCAATAAAATGAGGCTCGTAGCACTCTAAAATGCAACTAGGGGATGTCGTACCCTATGTTGGCAGAAAATAATGCAACCAGGGATGTAGTACCCTGTGTTGGCAATAAAATGAGGCTCGTGGCACTCTAAAATGCAACTAGGGGATGTCGTACCCTATGTTTGCAACAAGAAGTGAAACCAGGGGATGTAGTACCCTGTGTTGGCAATAAGATGAGGCTCGTGGCACTCTGAAACGCTACTAGGGGATGTCGTACCCTATGTAGAAAATAATGCAACCAGGGGATGTAGTACCCTGTGTTGGCAATAAGATGAGGCTCGTGGCACTCTGAAACGCTACTAGGGGATGTCGTACCCTATGTAGAAAATAAAAATGCAACCAGAGGATGTAGTACCCTGTGTTGGCAATAAGATGAGGCTCGTGGCACACTGAAACGCTACTAGGGGATGTCGTACCCTATGTAGAAAATAAAAATGCAACCAGAGGATGTAGTACCCTGTGTTGGCAATAAGATGAGGCTCGTGGCACACTGAAACGCTACTAGGGGATGTCGTACCCTATGTAGAAAATAAAAATGCAACTAGGGGATGTAGTACCCTGTGTTGGCAATAAGATGAGGCTCGTGGCACTCTGAAACGCTACTAGGGGATGTCGTACCCTATGTTGGCAAAAAATAATGCAGCCAGGGGATGTAGTACCCTGTGTTGGCAATAAGACGAGGCAAGGGGATGTTGTACCCTGTATTGAAGATAGGGTATTGATTACATATAATGAAACTAAAAATGGCATGTTTACATGTATGTTGGAAAAAATCAAGGATTTGAGAACTTCACTTGGTGGTGTTCGTGTTTTCACAAACTATTTCTTAAAATTATTCTGAACAAAGAAAGATTCATTAGTTTTAAAATGGTGGTCGGTTTGTGGCCTTGATTATTTCAGTCCCTTGACTCAGCTCTTCTTCAATGACTTCAACTGTAACTAATTATTTCCTGAATACCAACTGCATTTCTGATTCTGGAGAACCTTTAGCTTTTCCAAACTTTGCCATGACGGTACTTAACCTTTTTCAACTTTATTTTGCCTTTGTGGGAATTTCACTTTTGACTTCTTTTAAAGTTTTTCATTTCAAAGCATCGGACAATCATGGACAGTCGGGGTCGACTTGATGCATTTGTCGAGGCTGGACGCCTTTTGAATATATCAGCTCGCTTCAAACGAGAACCCTGTAAATCGGTCTTGCCATCTTTTCTTTGCCTTATTTTTGGAACAAAGTTAGACCAAAAGGGATTCAAAGAAAAAAAACAAACAAACAATACAATAGAGAACGAGCTTAGAACAAGAGGTGTCCTTTTCAGGGAACAGAAATACGGACTTATATGGGAGTACATGCAGACTTCAATAAACATGACATGCCTTTTGGACTAGATGCCTGATCTGTATAAACCGTCCGATTCTCGAAAACTCATCATAAAGTTTTACTTGAAACCGCGAAACCTTGCTCATGATTGTGTTAATGTCATGGTTGTGTGAATCCTCTTTTCGATCAACAGTGCCCTTTGTGGGTTTTCACTAGCTGATCTCTCTCATTTCTCTTCTCGCCATCGTCTTATAGTGCCCTTTGTGGGTTTTCACTAACAAGACTCTCTCATTTCAATTTCTCTACTTACCATCGCCTTACGGTGCCCGAGGGTTTTCACCAATAAGACTTCTCATTTTATTTCTCTCATTTTGATTATATCAGATCCAAACGATTGTATCCTCTAATTCTATAAACATTCTCGCCGATTGATCGGAAGGACTTGAAAGGATTTGGGTAAAAAGAATTTGGATTGAGTTACAACTTTGGAACCTTTTAGGCAAAACCATAGCCGAAACATTATAGTATCTACCCAGTTTCACTTTTTGGGGAATTTGAATTTTTATTTTAGTGTGACTGAACCTTAGAGAGAGGCTGCCTACGTATCCTTTCGGAATCAAGTCGAACGTAGTTCAGGAAACTTTATTTTTGAATTTTTTTGTGTTTTTTGTTTTTTTTTTTTGTTTTCTTTTGCATTTTTTTGTGATTTTTTTTGTTGTTGTTTTTTCTTTTCTTTCTTTTCTTTGTTATTTTTTAATAATAACTTCCAGATTCCAAAGAGGGTAATCAAAGAGAGAGAACCGGCTCAAAGGGTTTGCAAAAGGGTTGATGGTATTTGGGTAGTGAGAAAGAAAGCCTTCGTCATCCCAATCAAAGAATGTTAACACCGAGTAGTGAGTCTAACATAGTACCTTCTGACTGTATCTGATTTGACTGTTG
Organism: Nicotiana attenuata; assembly: GCF_001879085.1. Taxonomy (NCBI): domain Eukaryota; kingdom Viridiplantae; phylum Streptophyta; class Magnoliopsida; order Solanales; family Solanaceae; genus Nicotiana; species Nicotiana attenuata. Next base: position 3,406 of record NW_017680866.1, read on the forward strand.
TCTCGGGGACATTTCCTTCGATGTCTCCCAAATACAACGCTCCATTTGGCAATACTCTTGTTACAATGTATGGACCTTTGCATTTTGGGGCAAATTTTTCCTTAGCTTCTTCATGGTGCGGGAGAATATATCTTAGGACGAGTTGCCCCACTTCAAATTTCTTGGGCCGTACTTTCTTCTTGTAAGCATGGGTCATTCTTTGTTGTACAACTGTCCATGGTGGCCTCCGACCAATCACTTTTCATCAATCAAAGACAATGTTTCAATCGGGTCTTGACTCAATTTTCACCTCGATCTCGGCTTCAAGAATGATCCGAAGGGAAGAAATTTAAACTTCTACTGGTATCACGGCTTCAGTGCCATAAACCAATCAAGTAAGGGCGGCTTCATTTGAATTTGATTTAGGCTTACTGTTCCAATTCTCTGTTTATTTTCTTACACTCCTTATCTTCAACACATTCTGCTTCTTGATTCATTATTTCGAAATCTGACAGCGTTTTAGGATTTGAGCATGAAGTCCGCAAGCATGTCATGTTATTAAAATCTGGATTTATAGAACTGACAAGAGAATAAGAAAGGTGACAAGATTAAGAAATGAGACATTCATGGATGATGAAATATTGATTTCATTTATTTGAATATTTAAAAAAAATAGAAGGGTTTACATCAGAATGTAAGATAGTAAAGTAAAAACATTCGGATGACACACTGAAATAACTCGAAAGGCAGAAAAGATAGCAAGACCGGCTACCGAGACTCCGTCTGATAGGGAAAGTTTCTGGGTTGGTGCCCGATTTTTTTGTTTCTCTTCTGCCCCGGCAATGGCTACTATGGCTTTCAATGCTGGATCAAATTTCCAATCATAAAATCATCTCGAGCAGGCAATGTCCTATTGCTCAAATCTGGTAAAGTCAACCCCTTATTTGCCTTCATTTTTTTATTTTTCACCGTCAACTTGCCTACTTGCCTTTTCGTGACCTTGGATCAACAACAGTGGTGCTTCTTCCATTTGTTGAGAAGATGTTTTAACTTCCGAGGGATCTTGGATTGTTTGCGTGACTCACCATTGCAAACCAACAAACCGACCACCTTTAATTAGCTTTTATTTCAAAACAAACAAGCATGTTTGAATAAACACTCTCTCTTCTTCTATTTTTTTTAACCACTTTTTCTCTTCTCTTTTTTATTTACTTACTTTTTTTTTCTTTCAAAATGATGCGATCGAACCTGATGTGGGTTGCCTACGTATCATGTTGAGACATGAATCAGATCTTGCGTAGTTCGGGGAGATCAAGAATAAAATAAATAAACTAACTCTTTTTTTTTTTACTTTTTTTTTATAAAAAAAAATCTAATCGTAAAAGCTCCTAACAAGGAAAATTTTTTTGAACTTTGAATTCTCTATCTCTTTTTTTATTTAAATTTTTTGAAAGAAAGACCTTTAAAAAGAAAGAAAAATATTTTTGGATTTTTATTTTTGGTTATTTTCGATAAAAATAATTTTTTTTTTTTTGGATTTCAATTTTTTTTTTAATTTTTCGGAGAAAGACTTCTAAAG
>NW_017680866.1:7649-12424 GCF_001879085.1 Nicotiana attenuata
TCTTCCGATCTCAAAAGATAATTAAATTATGAAGATAAGAAGAATAACCATTATTTCTTACAATATATGAAAACTAAATATCTACATGTACTGTAAATGATACTAAGAAGGATTCTTTGTGCTCTAAGAATGAGAGTATTTTTGTAATTTTTTTTTTTAAATAAAACCTATTCAGAATAAGATAAATATTAAGATTAAACCTAAAAGAAATATTTACACTAAAATAGTAAAAAATTTGGGTGGGGTCAAAAATTAGTTGTTCACAGCCGGGATTTGAAAAGAGAGATAGAAAGAATGATTCAGGAAGAGATAATTGCGGTCCAGGACAGTGCCATCCAGAACATTGCGCAGAAGCCTTTACCTGCACATGATGATGCACATTTTGTGGGGAAGATCCATGGTGACAGGGAGTATGAGAACCATCTCGGAAACTTGCTGAATGAAGTCAATAATATTGAAATTGGTGAAGGCTCCAGCAACAATGATGCGAAACTCAGTGGTTAAGATGTCATGCTTGGTAATTGGGAAGACGCTCCATTTCTTGGTCAGCCGGAGTGGAGTTTTGGTGGTTTATTTTGTTGTCATTTCTGTTGTCCGGGTTATTTCAGGTTTGTAATCCGGATATTGTCTTGTGACTCAAACCCTTCTATCTTTTCACTTTGCCGTGTTTGTTTAGACGTAGTAGCTTGTTTAGTGCTGTCTAGGTTTGCTTGTTTGTTCTGTTGTTTAAACCCTTTCACCGTCAGTCTAATGCAATTCTCTGTTTCCTGCCATTTCTAGTCATTTTGTTTAGTTTTCTTCTCCTTTTACAATTCTCTTCATTCTGGTTCTGGTGACATGACATGCACGCATAATTCTCAGCCTGGTTTTAAAAGACAATTCAGTAATGAAGCGATGAAACAATTTTAAAGATGATAGGGACACTTGAGGGAAATAAGAATAAATTTGGACATTTTGAGATCATTTGAAGCCCGAACCATGTGAAACTGGGGAAGGTAGAATATAAAGAAACACTATTGAAATGCATCCTGCCGCATCAGGTTGAAGCTAAAGGCAGGTTTGTCCCAAATTGGCAGGGACGTTTGTGGTAACGAGGGTTGTCCAGTGGTGCTTTGTATTTAACAGATGTAGAATGCAAATGTGTGGATATGGTTATCAATCCTGATGTAGTCAGAAGATATCATGTATGATTTCTTTGCTTTGTTTAATTGTGTTGTTTGTATTTGGAATGCTTTGAAGATTGGAATGACGAAGGCATTTTGTTCTGCTATCTAAACACTTTATCCCTCGTTACCCCTTTGAGCCTTATTGGTTTTCTTTCATACCCCTCTTTCGGAATCAGTAGCAAAGATCAGAAACACCAGCGTAAAAGATAAGTAAAGGAAAAAGAGAAAAGGAAAGAATGAAAAGAGAGAGAAGGAAAAAAGGAAGAAGAAAAGAAAAAAAAAGAAAAGAGAAGAAAAAGAAAAAGAAAAGAAAAAGAAAAAAAACAAAACAACAAAAAGAGAAAAGGAAGAAAGAAAAGAAAAGAAAAGAAAAGTGAAAGAAAAGGAAAGATCGCAACAACGAACATAGTTTTATGACCCGAACTACGTTTGACTTGATCCCGAAAGGGTACGTAGGCAGCCTCTCTGAGGTTCAGTCACACCGAAATAAAAGTCCAAAGTCCCCAAGGAAGAAACTGGGGTAGAAGTTCTGGTTGTTGTGAGAAATCTGATTCTGAAAGTTGTAATTTTAAGCCCATGTTGAATTGTTTTGAGCCTTTGATACCCTTTCTTCCTAACCCTGTCCAAAAGCCTGCATTACGGTCCAAAGAAAGACCTTCTGATCAGTCTTCGAGAGATGCCAAGTCAAGTGAATAGAGGCGAACCATATCAGGGGCAACACTCCGGTCCAAACAAGGGAAATGAAGAATGAGAGAGTTTTGATGATAAATGCCCTCCCGGGCACCATAAGGCAAAGTGAGTTGAGAGAAATTGAAAAATGAGAGAGCCCTATCAATGAAAACCCTCACGGGTACCGCAAGGCGACGAAAGCTGAGAGAAATCAAAAATGAGAGAGTCTTATTGGTGAAAACCTTCACGGGCACCATAAGGCGATGGTGAGTTGAGAAAAAAGAAAAAAGACCAAAAATGAGAGAGGCTTGATGGTGAAAACCCACGGGCACCACAAGTCGAAAAAGGATTGTGATTCAGATCGGGCAAGCGGAGCATTGAAGCCCAGTTTCATGGCGAAAAGGTACAACAAGAGCTGAACATCAGATTTGCTTAACAGAATAGGCTGCAGATGCATGTCAAGGTCATCAGAGTCGGTGTCCATATCCGATAGGTTTCTACGTTGTAGTTTTCTTGTTAGGAATCATCTCTTTCCATTGTCCTCTACTCTGTTCCTTCCGTCTTGTCTACTTCCTCATCCTGAGTCAATTCGGTCATAACAAGTGAGAAATGACTTCAAAATCTGCCACCAGCTTTCCAATTGAACAAAACAGGATCTGGCCAGCATATCAAATTGTCATAAGTCAGGAAAAACAGCAGGCACACTGAGTTGGCAACAATCTACATGCCTTGGGATCCCTGTGAAATGCAAGGGCTTGGTATTTGTCAATTCATGAACAACGCAACAAATGAAGGGTTTGGGGAGAATGGATCAAAGGTATTTTCATTGAAACATGAAAGGTTGGGTACATATCAGATGGAGGGTGCTTGGTGAACAGATCAGAGGTATTTTCTGCGTTAAGGAAAGTGGTTAGCAAGGTCTCCAAGTGAGAATCGGTTATCAAGGCAAGTGAAGAACAATACAACTTCAAGGCCGAGGCCAGTGATTAAGTCAAGAAAGAACATCATGTACGCGAAGTGGGGGCAATAGACGTGCTTTGGGATTTATATGAGACATAAGGGTTGGGGGATGCCAGTTCATGCAACGCAACAAGTAGAGGATATCGGGAACAAGCAAAGTCTTCGAGTGGAAATAAGTCATCTTGGCAAATGCAGAAACAGCCGGCCTCAAAGTTCAAGGCCACAAACTAACCACCACATTTTAAACTCACAAGTTTTCTTTGTTTGAAACAGGAACAAAGCAGTGCAAGAAAGTTGGTTCAACAATAAGAAAAAAAAAAGAAAAGAAAGAAAAGAAAAGGAAGAAGAGGAGAGCCGACAAAAGGGAAGTTTCTCAAATCTTCGCCCTTGCTTGTCTTGTTAGCGCGCATAAAATGCTGCCATTGCTTTTCAGATTATTTTCCTCCTAGAATCTGAATCTTAGTCTGATGAACTTTTCTCCTAAGATAACAAAAAAGGGGGACCTAGTCTGATGAACTTTCTCCTAGGATCAAAATCTTAGTCTGATGAATTTTCTCCTAGGATCACAATCTTAGTCTGATGATATTTTTCTCCTAAGATAGACGACCTAGTCTGATGACCTTTCTCCTAGGATCAGAATCTTAGTCTGATGAATTGTTCTCCTAAGATTGAAGACCTAGTCTAGTGGGCTTTCTCCTAGGATCAAAATCTTAGTCTGAGGAATCTTTCTCCTAAGATAGAAGACCTAGTCTGATGAATTGGCTAGTCAAATGTCCTTGGTTTTACTCACAGGATCGTGCATTCCCGTCAAGTCTTTAGTTTTACTCTCATCATTAATAGCTTAGATGATCTACATTTTTCTAACAAACTCACAAATCTTCCTAGTGCAAAACTTGGGCAGAAAATTTTCTTTGTTTGTTTTGTTGCAGTCAGGAGCCCACCTGGAGAACAAGGGAATACTTTTCAAGTTCAGCAATCAGGAGCCCACCTGGAGAACAAGGGAATACTTTCCAAGCTTCAGCAATCAGGCGCCCACCTGGAGAACAAGGGAAGTACAATTCAAATTTTAGCTTTTAATTTTTAATATTTGATAACATGCTATACCCAGTCACCAAACTGGGGTAGAAAATTTTCTTTGTTGTTTATTTTGTTGCAGTCAGGAGCCCACCTGGAGAACAAGGGAATACTTTTCAAGTTCAGCAATCAGGAGCCCACCTGGAGAACAAGGGAATACTTTTCAAGCTTCAGCAATCAGGCGCCCACCTGGAGAACAAGGGAAGTGCAATTCAATTTTAGCTTTTAATTTTTAATATTTGATAACATGCTATACCCAGTCACCAAACTGGGGTAGAAAATTTTCTTTGTTGTTTATTTTGTTGTATTCAGGAGCCCACCTGGAGAACAAGGGAATACTTTTCAAGCTTCAGCAATCAGGAGCCCACCTGGAGAACAAGGGAATACTTTTCAAGTTCAGCAATCAGGAGCCCACCTGGAGAACAAGGGAATACTTTTCAAGCTTCAGCAATCAGGCGCCCACCTGGAGAACAAGGGAAGTACAATTCAAATTTTAGCTTTTAATTTTTAATATTTGATAACATGCTATACCCAGTCACCAAACTGGGGTAGAAAATTTTCTTTGTTGTTTATTTTGTTGTAGTCAGGAGCCCACCTGGAGAACAAGGGAATACTTTTCAAGTTCAGCAATCAGGAGCCCACCTGGAGAACAAGGGAATACTTTTCAAGCTTCAGCAATGTCAGGCGCCCACCTGGAGAACAAGGGAAGTGCAATTCAATCTTAGCTTTTAATTTTTAATATTTGATAACATGCTACACCCAGTCACCAAACTGGGGTAGAAAATTTTCTTTGTTGTTTATTTTGTTGTAGTCAGGAGCCCACCTGGAAAACAAGGGAATACTTTTCAAGTTCAGCAATCAGGAGCCCACCAGGAGAACAAGGGAATACTTTTCAAGCTTCAGCAA